>NC_089808.1:19643358-19946171 GCF_029633855.1 Hoplias malabaricus
GCAGCAGCTTATCAAGTAGTACCAGTTTCCCAGCAGAGCGCACCAAAGCCTGGAGATGAAAATCTGGAGGAGTTGGGTCATATTTCTCCCTCATCTCAGCTACAATCTTCTCTTCTGCCCCTAAAATCAATGCATAAAGAATTCAAATTTCATGAATTCAATGTCAAATTAATAGATCATATAAAATAATTGTTAAAAAACAAATTACAATATTTGGTTCTTACCACCATTTTAATTAATCCCAGGACAGTACGTTTATTCATAATTCATCATTTCACTTGAAACACACCACCTGAATGACTTTGTTTACATCTCAATAATGAAAATGCCTTTAAAGCTGGTTCTGATAGGTTCTCTACAAACCACTTTGTTTTTAGACCAACTAGAAAAGCAGAATAAGGTTAGAGACCTGTGATTAAATAAGGGTGATTGCAGCACTTGCGAAGCTCCATCATGGTGTTCAAGAGATTGGGAACATTGCTGTTGGAACTGGCTCCCAGACTCAGGAAGCTGAAGTTGCGCTCCAGAATAGCACGGTAGTATTTCTTCTGCACATCAGTCAGCTCCACCTTCAAGAAACATGCAGAAATGACAGCCTTTCTGTGTTTATATTCTCAGTGTTAAATTACTGTAAACAACACAAAGCAGTCCAATATAATTAAGATAGTATCCCATTTGAACTGGACTAGGCTGAACAGAAACTTTTGTATCCCACTTTCACCCTGTTCAACAATGGTCAGGAGCCCCATAGGACCATCACGGAGCAGGTATGATTTGGGTAGTGGGTAGATCTGGTGATGGCATGTTAGTGTGTGTTGTGCTGGTATGAGAGGAACAGCAATGCAGCAGGCTGAGCCAAAAATAAATAAACAAATAAATAAATAAAATAAGGCATACAATTGTAGAAATAAAAAGTGCTCATATACAGTAACAGATGCACACAATATTTATGCAACCTACTGCACAGGCTTATATTTAAGGTTATTGTAGTTACTTTTTATTCTATCAGCATTATTCTAATACCTTCTATTTTTTATTGTTTTTTTTTTTTTTTTTGCAATTAGTTCTTCCGTAGCTTCGTATGAGAGTCCAACTCTAAATACATGAATGGAAATTTCAATGGTTATTTATAAATGGAACAGATAACAGCGTCTATTAACCATAAAATGGAGCCGTTTGCATCAAAACAGCAACAAATTACTGATTTCTTCCATGTATCTGTTTGTCACAGAACAGTTATAAAAATTAGAAAACAAACAAAGAATGGGTCTCTACAAATCTTTACACAAAGTACATTGACACACAACATATTTGAAGTGGCTTATATTAGATGATAAATAACAAAACTGAAATTTGGGAGCACTTCCCACAGCTATGGCAAACATGGGTTAGTAACTGGGCGAAAGCATCACTTATAAATATGAAAGTGATGAGACATCTCTGCCATACTTCAATGATGGTCTCCTGCTTTGGTGCCAGGTTCTTCTCCACATCCTCCTTCAATCTGCGCAGCATCATGGGTTTCAGAATAGCCTGCAGTTTCTGGACCTTAAAACACATCAGTAATTGGATGCATTAACAAGTTCTTAATGTACAATAATTGTGTGTTTGTGTGTGTATGTGCATATGCATGCTGCCAAAGTTAAAATTACCTGCTCCTCTGTTTTGAGATCTCCAAACTCCCGCAGAAACTCAGTTTCTGAGGGAAACTGGGCAGGCTCCAGAAAGTGCAACAAACTAAACAACTCCTCCACAGTGTTCTGTAGAGGAGTTCCTGTCAGCAGAACTTTGTGCTCCTGGAAAACAGGGTTAAAGAAAGGGGGACAAAAAAAGGTCAATATTTTAAAAGAGCAAAACATATTTTCAACAAACAAGTAGCAAAAAGTATTTATAAGAGAGAAAGTGATCATTTTAAAATATTAACTTTGTTTAACATCCACCATGTGAGATAAAGAAACAAATTGTTTTGTAGTCCCTAATGGAACTTTTCCACTGCGTGGTACTTACTCTACTTGACTATACTTTCTTTTTGGTACCTGGTTTATTGTCCAATGTTAAAGCTCCCATTCATGAAATGTAGCCTGTGATGCTGCAAAAAAACACCATCTCTAATAGAAACAGCAGATTTTGGAAATCACAACAGCAGTGGTGGTAACAAAGTGTTGTTTATTAAACATGGTGGTCATCCATGCATATGTTCAGACAAAACAGTAATTTTCGTTCCTTCTTGCACCGTCCAGCTCTCACTGGAGTCTTTCGTCAGCCAACAATCCAAGGAGTATTTGGACCTTTTCAAAAGACCATGGCATAATTTTATGAGCTGCTGCTGAGAGGGGTAAAAAATGTGATCTCAGCTACAAACTGTTAGTTTGTACAGGATGTCGGAATTTCGTCATGACCTATAAATCTCTCTGGCCAATGAGTGCTCTGCAAGATTTATACGTCATTGTTTAGTTCCTACTCTGCTCGCTTGTAAAAAAAAAGTACCCAGTTCCAAGTACCAGGCTCCAAACATTACTAATGGAAAAAGCAAAAAAGTAATGCTGTTGAAATTAACACGTTAAGGCACTCATGAATTCCAGGAACTCCTCCCATAATTCAGGCATTTGATGGAGTCTAGTGATGTTTAGTCACTCTAGTTCAGTATTTGCAACTGGCACCACCAAAGGAACTAGGAAGAATTTTACTCATAAAAAACAAAACACAAAACCCCTAAAATTTCTATTAGTTCTTTTCCTGCCATGATTCAATAATTAGCAATGGGTCAAATGTTATTCACCAACAATATCATAAATTATCATTACCCTACCACAGATTCCTTCGAATACTAACCAGGTTAAGCATCTTGAGGCTGTCAAGTAGCTTGCAGTTTCTATTCTTCAGCCGATGAGCCTCATCAATTATCACACAGCGCCAGTAGATCTCCCTGAGCTCTGGGCAGTCAGAAAGAATCATCTCAAAGGTGGTGATCAGAGCGTCAAACTTGTATGCTCCTGGTATCAGATGACCCTACAGAACACAAAAAAAACAGGTTAATACAAAAATATTACTACAATGTGTGCAGTCACGCAAACACCCTGCTCAAATCACGTTTTGGTTTTTTACCCGTGTTAAAATAACACATCTTCCCCAGAAAGCACACTTCAAATAATTTATTTGGCTGAATTAAAGAAAAACTTGCACATGCAAAACGATAAATTAGAGCAACACTAAAATTACCGCTTTAAAACTATTGTGATGCTCCACTGACCTGTACTAGAAAGAACAGAGGCTATGTCATTGCTACCCTGGACTCAGCACAGTAGAAACTGCACTATATAACTTTTGGAGGAGAGTATGAAACCACACCCCTCCCCTTGATTTCAGGACAGAGAAACAAAGGTTAATTACACTCTGCAATGGTATCCCAGGAGCACAAATAAATAAATAAATAAATAAAATAAATTTCTTAGCTGCTTTAAGGAATAAACCCAAATTGTGCTTTAAAATGTGAAAGTGTCTATGTAGAGGATGTAATGCTTACATAGAATAAGACTCTAGACTGGATTCATTTATTTAAAAAGTTAATATTTTATTTTTCTAATAATTGAATTTGTTTATTTTCTTTTAGTATACTTGTAATTAGGTTATGATTTGTTGGATCCAATGAAGAGGATCTGCTGATAATGTTCATCCTAATATACAATAACAAATAAAGAACATGTGGCCACACAAAATAAAAAAAAATTTTAAATTTACATTTGAAAGTGGCTTGAGCCAACTGCATGTATTTACACTCAAGTATCCACCCACACCCACCTTTTCATCTTTGCAGTACATCTCATATTGTTGGATCATCTGTCTGCTGGCCAGACTGCCATGGTAGACAATAGCATTCATTTCTGTCCATGTGGTGAACTCTCGCTCCCAGTTTGTGATGGTGGACAGGGGGGCAATTATTAGGAAGGGTCCCTGAACCCCAGCACGAAACACTTCAGACAGCAAAGCTATAGACTGGATGGTTTTACCCAGCCCCATCTCATCTGCCAGAATACAGTTCTGCCTAATATGGAAAGGGTTGTAGGAAGGCGAGGGAGAGGGGAAAAAAAATAAGTTAAAATATGTCAACTAGAACAAGCTCCTAAAGTCTATCTATATATTTTTTAATTTAACAGAATCATAATGTTTGTTCAATTCTATAAGTGTTGTAATAACATTAACTTAATTGTTAGAATATATCTGAAAACTAAAAATTTAAAAGCTTTTGCAAGAGTAATTTTTTTCTCTTTGTTCTCAGTGGTAGCAAGGTAGATCCAGCTAGATCTAGCTAATCCATATCTCTAGGAGCTGAGGCCTAAAGTGTGACAGTAACTTTAAGCAGAATTGAGAAATGACACGTTTTCATTTACAAAGAATGGAGAAGAAGAAAGAAAAAAAAAAAAAAAAAAAAAAAAAAAAGGGAAGAAACTGGACAAAATAGTAACGCAGTTGGCACAAGATGTGTGTGTGTAACAATTCCCCTGCTCATTTATCACTTTTGGCAATTGATACGTAGTATTAGATATGACAAATTATATTTTATTCCAAAATCAAAACAAACAAAAAAACCTGAAAATTAAAGTATTAATAACCTATAATTACAACTAAACACACTGAAATCACCCTGTTTAACCATCACCATCATTCATTTAAATGACGCCTGTAACCGCTTATCCAGTTCAGGGTCGTGGTGTGTCTGGAGCCTACCCAGAATCACTCAGCGCAAGGCAGGAGCACACCTGGGAGGGGGGCACTAGTCCTTCATGTTTAAAATCATCTTACACACAACTTTTGGATACAAATCAATGACCATGGTTTTGCAGCACCTTTTTCCTTGATGAATGCAGTGACCAAGTCTTTTCCCCATATTCAATCTAATTAATTTTTTGGTTATTTTTATTTATTTATTTATATATTTTTATTTATTTTTAATTTAGTAATTTTAGTAAAGGAGAATTACAATTATACTTTACACAAAAATGCTTCAAAATTTATGTACCTAATACTATTAAAGCATTATCATATATAACTAAATATTTTTAAATGACTACTGGATTATCAATTGTACACAAAAGTTTGTCCATATACACACACACATACATACATACACATCTTCAGTCTACATTATATTGCAAAACTCATAACACAGGTAATAAAAATAAGCGAGCACTGGGGCCACCTGAATTGAAATTGAATTGTGAGCTGTCTTGATTTTGGTCTCCTCAAAAATACTCTCAAATATCAAGAGGGGCATTCATATTAATGGGTGTACCTGTTATACCAGTTGAAGAGCAGCCAGTTGACTCCCTCTAGTTGGTATTCTCGGAGTGTGTTCCCACTTTGGTACTCTCTAGACTGCTCCAGCTTCTTCCAGGAGCTTGCAGGAGGCCGGGGCTTAAAAAGCAATTTCAGTCAGAATAAAAATCTTAAGCATCATTCTGACTATTCAAATTTCATTTTATAAGTTACCAGTCTTTTCATTTGCCAGATTACAATTATTTTTGGTTTTGCTGGGCATCCAGTGTTAGCCCTTTTCCACCAAAAGAACCCTGGTTCTTGAACTGGTTCCGTTCAGGCTTATAAGAACATTGGTGCTTTTCAGCAAATGAGCCTGCATTTACACTAGTTTTAATGGAACCAAAAATACATACAGAATACATCATCAATAGAGGGAGTAAACAGCGACACAGCAGCAGTAAACAGAAGTTAGAAGATGGTGGTACGTATAGACTACCAGCAGGCATTTGTGCTGTTGTTACATATGTTTCTTTTTCTCCAAAAAACAAACATAGATCAACTTTTGGTGATAGGAAGACTACACACACTAGTGCTGGGCGATATGAGCGCAAATCAATATCACGAATAATTGTACATTTTACTATGATTATGATTAATAAACTAATTTTGTTTTTCTATTTTTGACCCTCATAATTCAGTGACAAGGTTTGTACTGAAAATATGCTGCAGTATTAAAGCCGGGATATTTTTTCTAATGTTGTTGGGAGCTTTTTCCTCTCTTGCTTTTTGAGCACTGTTTATTTTTGGTGTGTGATTGTGCTTGGGTCGCTGAAAATGTTTTTTCTCTGTGTTTACATTTGACTTTTTTTGTTCAGTGTTATCTTAATTATAGTCAAAACAGAGCACGTCCAAACCACAGACGCTGTAATTCTCTTTGGTACAAGCTCCTGGAGTCACTTGGTCGGCTTCTGCGTTAAGCTTGCTTCCATGCGGCAGATGGTAGCATGTACAGCTTGGTAGCGTGGTTTTAAAGGGACAGTACGTGAAAACACACTGGGGACATAACAGAATACTGATCAACATAATAGATATAGACAAGATTATGTTGATTAGAAGTTCTGAATGTCGATTTCGATTTATTGCCCAGCCCTAACACACACTCATGGGTGTCGCCACTATTTCTTACTCCTGTACAACTAGACACGCCCACAGATGCCGTCACCGTTCTTGTCAAAAAACCTAATATTCTTTGGTTCCTACTGCTAGCAAACTTTTCAGGTTCCGGAATCACGCTCAACAGTTCAAAACTTTTTGCCCTCAACTTACAGTTCTCTTGACTCTTGGCTGCCGACTCTGGATTTTTCTAAACTCCTCCACTTTTCCTTCATCTACATCTTCTTTCAGCTCCCAGGTGGCATCTTCATAAGGCAGAGAGCACCACTTCACTAGATAATATACAACTGGCTATAGAGGGGAAAATAGAACAAAGTGTTAAAAATGTTTGCAAACCTTCATTACATCTCTGGCCTTAGCTAGACCAATACAATAACCTTTCCTTAGTAAAAATAAGGATTTAAAAATAACGATAATGATAATAAATAAAAATACAAACTAACCTCCCCATTGTCTTTGTCAACACTATTGGATTCATCCAGAATGCGGTCTACCTCCACATAATCTGGATTGAATGGCTCTTCATCCTTAAACAGAGATTAAGGAGTCAGTGAAATATGTCTTTAGGAAATCAGTGCACAACAGATACCTTGATACAGGCTACACATGGCTTTATTTATAATAAAGGAAGGCTGCACCTCCTGGAAGATGTGCCTCATTTGAGCCTGTTTGGTCTTGAACCTCTTCAACTTCTGATGGATCCTCTTGTCCCTCTCGAGCTGCTCCATTGTGGCCCATTCACAGTGCAAATAAGAGCTGAAGATACACAAATAGAGGGTTGCAAACATAATTAAATATCCCCACACAACTTTTTCCATTCTCTAGCTCTATTTGTGAGTTCTCACAGCAGTGCCTTTGCAGCATGTGCAGAAGAAATCCAGAACATTTTCACATATGTGCTGATTTGGACTTCACCCAGAGTCTTTACTAGGGTGCTAGAAGTATAAAGTCTGGGTAATGTCCGGGACGAATGTTGCGGGTATTTGCATTCACACATACAGCTCCTCCATATTCTGAAAATTTCTGGGTTACCATGCATGTGTACAGAGATAAAGTGTGGTCTTGGCTTGTTTTAGAGTCCACAACAAAGACAGCAATACAAACAACATATATCTTCACTTATATATATTATTATTTTTTTTAAGAATCCAGCAATCAGTTTAATTTTGAGAGGAAAATTAAAAAAAAAAAAAAAAAAAAAAAAAAAAAAAAAAAAAGTACTTACTAGTTCTTGTATTTGACAAAAAATTCCTCAACATTTATATACTGTCCTGGAGAGACCTATGACCACAAGACAACAAAAGTAAAACAGGTTTATGATACAATACAATAAAATAAAGAAATACCACAGATACAATACAATAATAGCACATACATTTTATAAAAGGAATGGCATATATTCAATAACTTGCCTCTTTTTTGGTCAGGCGCATGGCCAATATTTTATCCACAATTGCAGCATCTTCCTCACTAGGGTTTTCCTACAACATACAAAAATGAAATCAGCACCCCCCCCCCAGAGAAGCAATTACAAAATGCATGCATGCATACATGTATAAAAACCCATAATTCTTGTGGTAAAACCAGTTCTGATTATGTAATCTTGTAGTTTTGCGCAATCTGTTTTTTCCCCCCAATAATTTTGGTTCATATTATGTAATAGTCATTATACAGACAAACAGTGACATGACATGTTCATAACACAATGACGATGCTTTATTCAGCATAGGATACTACAAAGCAATTTGATTATTCATTCATTATTATTCATATCAATTACATTCACAATGAATGTAGAAATATATAATGTAGAAATGTAGAAAAATTAGCACAATTTTTCGTCTTAGAAAAGCAGCTGGATGCATTCACATGCAAGTTTTTAAATAAACCTTACCACAAAGAACTGCATGCTGGGAAGACCATCCCCATCTAGCTCTTGAAGCTCAGCTCCAGTAGACTGAGGGTGCACCCCGGTGAACACCGCTGGGGTAGTTACATCCACGTCCTCATCTGCCTCATCCTCATCGTCTGTTATTTTAATGTCCAAATCCTCTGTGTACTTTTTCCTTTTAACTTGGCGGTTAGATCGTCTCATCTGTTAGAAGACGGGAAAAGTGCTTAGTAAAATATAACCAATATACACTATAATAAAACTACTATTAACTCCAAGATGAGAAAGAGTTTTAAAATGCAGGAGCGTATAGCAGTTAATTTTTTTGTCATAAACAAGTGTACTTTTTCAAAAAGGGAAGGGGAAAAAAATAATTAAAAATAAGAAAAAATCAGAACCCAACAGTGCAAAGCATTCTGTGTAGCTCTGCAACCAGAACTACAATCTCACACAAACCTAATTGCATTGTGATCCAGACCAAGGCCACCTCTTTGGTCCGGACCTTGTTCTGAGTCCCCTTTCACACTAGCTATTTTGGTTTGGACCAAACAAAAACAGATGTGAAAGTACCCTATAAGTCGCCAATATGACTCTGAACTGAAGTTTCTTCTACGCAATGTATAAATAATTTGATGGCTAAATATGCTTTCATTAGTGAGCATCACTTTGCTCCTCTGCTCAAAGGCTGAATACGAAGCCTTTGTTTTGGCCTGTGATTCTGGTGCTCTAGAGTGACATCCAATGCCCAAAGATCATACATTGCACTTGTAAGGTTTCCCTTTACTGGAACTAATGAGCTTAAACCTATCCATGAAAACCAACCCAATAACACTGGCACTCCTCTACCAAACTTGGACACAATTAGGGCAGGACTACGTAGCCAAAACTTATATCACGATATGGGTCAGTATGATATAATTCCAATATTGAGATTAAAATCCACTGGAAAATTTCCATGAACAAACAAGAAACATGACATCACCATCGAACATTAACGGATTGGCTTTGTCAATCTTAACATTTTTAAACTAAATTTTAAACTGAGTGCTGAGCTAACGGAAGGGCATGATAATGACCGTCAGTCAGTGAATGTTGTAAATAAAGTATATTGAAATATTGAAAAAATGTTTTAAATCCATATCACTGTTATTGAAATATTTTATATTGCGTTATATATTAATATTGAATTTTTGTACAGCCCCACGCACAGGTCAGGCAGGTCTCCTGGCATTCGCCAAACCCAGACTGGTCCATCATACTGCCAGATAGAGAAGTGTGATAAGTCACTCCACAAAACTGGTTTCCACTGCTTCAGTGTCCAATGGCAGCATGCTGTACACAATCCAAGTCAGCAGAGCATTGGCGACTTACACAATGCTCTTCAGCAGTCAGTGATCCCACTGTGCAACTTTATGTGGTCAAGTTGCCTGTGGTTTCTTGACAGGCTGCAGAGGTGGCATCCTATTACAATACCACACACAAATTCAGGGAGATCTTTATCCTTTAACAAATGTTGTAGGAAGACTGCATGGCTAGGTGCTTGATTTGATACACCTTTTGCAAATAAATTGAAATCAACGATTAGCAGGTGTTCCCCAGTAATGCTGTTCCTTCCTTTGAAACTGTGTTTAGCCCTGGGAGGTGTCTGTTTTTCCTGAATGATTTTATATAATTATTTTTGTTGTTGCTTCTGGTAGCATTAATTTACTATTTTAAAAATGGTCTCCACACCAAGCTCCTCACAGACAGTCACCCAGAGCGGGACTTGAACCCACCTCCTCCAGGTCCCTGGAGCTGTGAGATGTGCGACACTAACTGCTGCGCCACCACGCCGCCCTACATGCCCTAATTGACTTGCCAAAATAATCCTAGTTACATGTGACTAGGGACTAGTTTAGACTAGGGTAAAATTTGGGCCTCAAAGATGCAAAGAGCACTGTGTGATTTATCACATGCATGGCAAATTCAGATACAAACATTGAAACTGTTTCAGTGAGTCTATATCATTTGCACTTTTTCAAATATAAGGGATACATGATTGTTTAAAAAAAAAAAAAAAAAGCATTACCTGGGACAGATCCTCCTCTTGTGTGCGAGGTGAGGCAGGAGGACTCGGTTCCCCATCCGAATGATCAGAAGATGGATTCCTCTTTCTTTTCTTTATACCCACAAGAGTAATGGTGCTACATAATTAAAAAGCAAAAATACAATGAGGGGAGAGAAGTACAAAATCTCCACATGGGGAAAAAAACAAATTAAATACCATAGTATTTATGTATATAGTTGCTCTCCAATGAAAAAAGCCTAATCACTGTGTCATAGACCCCATTTCCTTCTATGTCTGGTCTCACACATACTGAAACAGACTTACTTTGGCTTTGTTTTGCTTTTACTCTTGCTGCCTCCACCTCCTGCACCTCCAGCCGCCACAGACCCAGGCACTTTCACCTTCAACTTCTTCTCTCCACTGGGTGTGGCTTTCCCAGTGGTGCCTGAAGTAGGGCTCTTCTTCTTGCTCCCTCCTCCACTCTTTTTCTTGGCCCCGGTGGGTGTGGCAGAGCCGTCTGGGTCATTAGAGGTCTGTCCGGCAGGCAGTTCATCCTGATTGAGCACACGTGGGATGTTCCTCTCCCCTCTTGCCTTAGCTCGAGCGATGGCCTCGGCCACAATGCGGTTGGCTTTCTCCTGCTTGCAGAGGGTCTCCACTTTCCGTAGGGGCTCCTGGGCCTTGGCTACTCGAACACCTGGGGCAACAGCTGTGGAGCCTGAGCCAGCAGCAGAGCCGGCTGTGGTACTGATGACTTTCACCACAGAAACTGCACCTCCACCACCAGAGGCAGAGCTTGTCTTTTGGAGGAGCAAAGCAGGAAAAGCAATAATTAAGCAAAAATAATAATAATAATAATAATAATAATAATAATAATATACGCAAATACATTTTGGTTCCTAAATATTTCTGGCATTTTTCCATATTTCTGCAGCAGCCACCATAAACATGTACCTGTGGTTGTAGTAAAAGTTTAAGAGGCACTGCCAATCTCTGTCCTCCTTGGCCTTGAGTAATCTGAACCACCTGGGGGCTGCCACCAGCATTGGGCGTCCCAGAAACTAGCTGAAACTGAATACAAATGAAAAGATATTGGACTTCAAGTTGCTCCCATTGTGGAACCAGATGTTCAATTGTGCATACACAGCTTGTAAAATCCTGTACATAAGCCTAATGTTGCCAGAAAGAGGGGTATAACAGTTGTCTAAAAACTATACCATTATTTTTTTAACAGAGCGGCTAACTAAGATTTCCACTCACCTTGGCTCCTTGTTGGTTGGGCTGCTGCTGCACTTGCAGCTGGATGGTGAGCACTTTTGGCTGTGCCCCCGTTTGACCTCCTCTGGCCTGAGTGAGCGCTGCCAGCTGGCCCCCTTGAAGGACCAGCTTCCCTGGCAAAGAACCCAACACCAGCCTGGGCTGCTGACCCTGCTGACCAGGCCCTGAAGCTGGAGTGCTGCCGACTGTCACTGCTCCTGCTTGGGCAGTTCCACCTTGAGAGGGCTGCTGCAGCACTAGTGTGATTCTCTTAGCCTCGCCCTTTTGCGAAACAAGCAAAATCACCATAAAAACAGTAAAGATGTGTAGATTATTGAATCAAATGCTCATTAATGCATTTTTTTAAATTCTGCATTCAAAAATACCATTGTGTATCATAGCCCAGAAGTAGTGATAATGCCAGTTTATGAAATCTGGCTCATGGAATTTTAAGACATTTAGATTCACTGGTCATTTTGGATAGTAAAATATCTATGATTAAGTTGTAGACATAGTTGTAGACACAACAACATCTGGTTACCATCTCCATCACCTTTCTCTACAATAGACTACTGGTTTCTCTATAAACAGTACTCATTTCTATACTATACAAATTACATCATTTTATATAAAAGGTTACAAGGCACTTGCCACTATTAGGATCACCATAAAGCAATAACTTTTCTTGGTTTCAGACTTATCAGAGAAATAATCAGAAAACCAGTACCTTATATACATATCTAGACAAACATTTGATTTTGTCATAATAATAATAATATTAATAATAATACACATTCAGGCTGTTTAAATACTCTGAAATAGTACAGAGAGGTTTGCATGAATATTCTCAAGGTAAGCAAATCATATCTGTTTCCATAATTGCAAAAAGGGACACTTCAGTAAAATATTAGACCCTTATTTAAAAATAATAACTAACTTTAAAAAATTAAATCACTAATTTGTAAATACAGCATTTTCGATTGCTTATTTTATCTGCTCCAATCACCCTACTGGTTAAATTTGTAGTTTCACAAATACAGATTGAATAACCATCTATTGCTCCGCATACTTTGCTAGTATGCCCTGCAGGTATTATTTGGGTAGTGGATAATTCCCAGCACTGCCTTGATTTCACACATAAAACCAGACTAAAATCTGAACCATGGTTTATGTTTTGTTACATTGTATGTATTTAATCTCGTAAGGTTAGGCTTCTTCCTTCAATTTAAGTTTGCAGGAAACACCTGTCCTGTCGTCATTACATTTGTTGGCTAAGTCTCCTCATATTTCAGATGGATTGGTTCGTAGTGGTCTATTTGTTAGGTAGCCGTAAATAATAATAATAAAAAAAGATTAATTAGTAATAGTAATTTTTTACTATTTAATACATATTTGTGGCTGAGATCAACCTTATATCTTATGTAGGACACAAATGAATACATTGCTTATATATAAAACACTTAGCGTACTTGTTTACCAGCTCTATATCTTGGCTTCTACCTTAAAATGGTTGAACTTGTTGTACTGACTGCACTTTATCTCCTAGAATATTAAATGTCCTTCTAATAACAAGATTTAGAGTTTTTAAAAAAAGATTACTTTTTTAAAAATCGTTGTTTTTACGTGCTTAATGTTTGTAAACATTTGTGTTTACTTTCATGCAGTTAGCAGTTTCCCAAATTTAGATTCCATCTACTGCAAATAAGTATATAAATATAAAAATATCATCCACTTTTGGAGCAGGAATAGAGTAATATTGGTCTCAGTTCATTGGCAGGGCTCGTCGTTGTGTAAAAACCTCCAAAATGCCATTTGTTTTGCCCTAATCAGAGAGAAACACTTTGGACGATCTGCTAAATGTATTACATTTGTTCCATATATTAAACATATTATCCTTTACTGTATGTTTCCATATGAACAAAATATACAGTTATGAAATATCCCAAAAACACAATGAATACAATGTTTTAGTATAATTAGGCCTGGAAAATATTTCAATATCAATATATATTGCAATATAAAAGGTTTCAATAAGAATGATGTGATTATCAAACACGTTTTCAATATTTCCAATATACATTATTTAGAGCATCTGTCATTGACTGACGTTCATTACAGGGCACTGACCTATTCACTGCCACCAATCTTAAAGTTAAATTAAAAATAATAATATTGACAAAGCCAAGAGGTTTATGTTTGATGGTGATATCATGTTTCTTGTTGGTTCTGGGCAGATTTTCTATGGCTTTTATGTTGTTTATATTGATATCTGAATTATAACATATAGACTGAAACTTAGAAACATATCATGATATGAATTTTGGCCATATAGTCCAGCCCCAAGTATAGTCATAGGAAATATAAAACCATGTCTTTGTAAGCAGGATGTTTTGTTTTAATTAGTTTACTTATAGTGATGATGGACTGACCTGTTGTGGCACTGTGGACAGAGTGACGCCTTGTGGTCGAACTGCTGCTGCTGTGCCTGCAGCTGCAGGAGCAACCTGTGTTTGGCCCTGTGCCTGCACTGTGGTCTGCGTCTGCACCTGCGCTGGTTGTGCTTGGGTCTGAAGTTGCAGCTGCTGCACTTGTGTCTGCGCGGGAATCTGTACCTGGGTCTGGGGCAAAGAGGCCATCAGCACCTGCTTGACGGGTCCATTAGGAGTCTGAACAAGCCTCTGGACTCCCGTCCCGACTTTCACCTGTCCCTGTGGAGACTGTGCAGCATTTAATACCGTCCCTCCTGAAACAATGGACATTCCAGGCCTAAGCGTTGTACCCGTCAGGACTCGGGCAATGGTGACCTTCCCCGGTGAGCCTGCATTTCCTGCAACACTCTGCAGCACCTGAGCCTGACCCTGAGGTCCCTTTAGAATCACAATTTTAGGAGCTGTCTGCCCAGGGGACTGCTGAGTTACTGCAGAAAGCTGCTGTGAAGTCACAGAAGTCCCAGACACAGGCACAGTCAGTGGAGAACTCAGTAGAACCGCAGTTGAAGCACCACTGCTACTGGCCAGGGGGAGAGAAGTCTGAGGCACTGCCTGGATGGTGACTGGAGCTGGAGCAACAGACACGGCCTGGCTAACAGACAGTGGTGCTGTTTGCTGTGTCTGGACCGGTGCAATATTTACAGGTGTTGTGTCTCGTACTTGTACTGGAGCTGGAGCTGGTACTGATACTGGTGCTGAAGCTGGGTCACTAATGACAGGGTCAGTGGGATCCACAGGGGGATCCACCTGTCCCAGCGCCAGCTTTAGTGCTTCTTCCACTGGGTCTGATGAACCCTGAGAGAAGGCATCCTCCGGGAGAGAGTCCAGATTAAACAGTGAGGTGTCATCAAAGAGGTCCATGATTGGATCCGCCATCACATCCAACAGTTTATGATAAATGGAAAGGCAAATACTACACCCAGCTTGCGTTGCTATATACACAGATATGGAGAAAACAAAAAAAGCAAAACAGACTCCTTAAGAATCATTCACAGTCATAATATATTAGTTAGTGACAGTTTAAAAAAAATAATAATAATAATAAAATAAATAAATAAAAAAACTCCAATATGGTAATTTATCCGCTCCACTTACCATATAAATGCACTTTGTAATTCTACAACCACAAAGTGAAGCCCATCTGTTGCTCACCATACATTGGCCTTTTTTCCCCCACTGCAGAGGTTCTTAAGGCCACTTTCAGATGGTTTCTTTTCCCATTGATGAATCAAGAGCAGGAAATTTGTGGCGTCTTGTAATAACTATGCATGCTAAATAAACGGAGAACTGAGGGTTTTGTTATTGATTTTCGAACATATATTTTTGTGTGCAAAGCAGTGCAAATTAATATTACAATACCCCATAAAGGTGGTCACCTGCAGGCACTTGCAGGATAGGTGGCCAACAGCAGGACATATGTGGTCAAGGAATGTTAAAGCTACTAATACGTCATATATTAAACGTTCTTAAAAACAGAGTTTGTACATTTTACTTAAATGTAAAACAATTTGCATTGCAGAATAACTTCATGTTTAAGCAGCAAAAGGCTTAAAGAGCCAATCAGCAGATCCCTACATCATTTAAGCCATCCCACAAACTGGTTGTGACCCTGAGTGAGTTTAGCTAACTGTGGAGAGAAAACTGGGCTCAGCACTGTTTGTAAGCGCTCCCTGCCGATCTCATGTGGAAAATCAGCTGGTCTTTAGGTCAATTTAAGGTTTCATACGCCTTCAGAAGTGTTCGACAATCATATATTATCTCCCACACCTAGCTCTTCTGTGATATGAAAATGAATTCAGCTTTTTTTTGGCAGCTCCTTTCCCAAACCTTCCAAGTCCACTTTAAATGTTGTGGTAACGTCAGGCACAACAATGTAATTGATTTACAACATAACTGATTTGAAGTTGAACTGGAAATAAGCTACTTAGAGACATCAGCGTACAACTTTCTGTTGTTTTCTGATTGTTATGAAGAAAAAGGGACATAATACATTGAAATGTCATTAAACTAAGGTAATGTAATTGTTATCATACTGAAATTTGTGGGTTTACTTCCCCAAAAATTGTGATCCCTACCCCTAGGCAAAACAGAGAAATAGGATTCACTCTAATTCTAGGCTAAATAGGCCAATGTTATCCTTTCATTCATTATCTGTAACTGCTTTTTCCAGTTCAGGTTCGTGGTGAGTCCAGAGCCTACCCGGAATCACTGGGCGCAAGGCGGGAAAACAATGTTAGGTTATACTTTAGTTTATAATATAGTAAACTTTCAGTGTTTGTGTTGCCAGGATAGTGATAAAAATATATGGACAAAAAGTGGGTCGCTTGAAAACCCTGGATTAGAGGACGACCAACACAAACTCTGCAGCGGCTTTTCGGCTACTGTCTCACACACTAGATCTACAAGGTGGACCCACGAAGTAGGTCTACGTAAAGCAGTGGCCAGTGAATGGGCACCATGTTTCAAAACTCAACTCGGACAAGCACAACATCCACTATCATGTCACTGCCACATCAGTGGCACTAGGTGCTGAGAATAGTCCACCACAAAATTTATAAGAGCTGTGTGGTGGTTCTGATCATTGAAGAACAGGGTGAAAGGTGCTTAAAATATGAAGAGCAACAGATGATCTACAGCCTAAATGGAACCCTATGAAGTGCACCTATAATTATAAGTGGAGCTGATAAAAATGGACAATGAATAAAGAAAGGAGGTCATTTTAAAATTATGGCTGACTTATATAGTGCAATTATTTAATTATCTATAATGTCATGATGTGACAAACATTTGTGGAAGCTAAGAAATGTGAGAAAACAAACTAAATTACTGAAATCATTTCATTTCATGAATATTAGGTGTACAAATAAGTTTTAAAGCGTGTTTATGTAATGTAAAATAGAAATTCAAAACTCATTCTCCCACTCTTTTGTCATTTTATGGCAACTATTATTACAGATTACTACTGTTTTTTATTAAGAATTAATACTGTATTTTACAGTATATAAACCATATTTAAAGCCATCAAATGCTTTTGCAGTGCTTTTTTCCTTGATGGGACTCATAACGAATGCGGTGATGAATAAATGATTCTTCTCTCTTGCCATTTACAAACTACTTTATTTTTTAGGTTAACAACTGTCATTTTAGTATTACAGAACAGTTACCATACAGTGACAAAAAAGCAGGAGAATGTTTTAATTTTATATTACACGTTAATTTAAATTGCATGTTACACAATTAAACCCTCAAACTTATTTGAAAGCCTAATAATTGTGGCAAGCCTGACATTAATGGGGCAAGGATTCATTTCAAATTATTCGGGACTAGTTCTATACATCAAGAAATCACAATGGGCCATTTTTTTTTAAATAACAATAAAAATAATTAAAGTACATATTGCATATTTACTTACATTCAAGCTCAAGTCATTTACCCCCCCCCCCAATCTCATCAGCTGAAGTAGATGGCAGGCAGCTGTCAGACGTACAGTGTGGTGAGGAGTGAGGTGAAGGAAAAGAGGGGACCTCCTGTTCACCCCACCCTCTTTCCTCTCCAAAATTTATTTTATCTTCTGTTTGGAGCCCTTCAACTAGAATGCCCTGTCATACCCTGAGGAAGACAAGTGAGACGCCGGTGTAAAAGCAGGACACAAAAAGCAAGTACATTTTCACATGGTGGAAACGTGTTTAACATTTAGAACAACATTCTTGTACTTTGTGGATAGTCTCAGGAAATCAATAACTTATAGATGGTAATAAATAGAGTTGTTGTTCTATTATCTTGATTACATTTTTGTAGGAAAATCATAGAACACTGAAACGGATGACTCTTTATAAAGCCATTAGAATTAATCCGTTTAATTTGATTTCTTGAAAGTGTATAAAACACCAAAACAAAACCATTATAACAATAGTTTTCTGAGATTTTCTGTAGCAAATCTAGTCAAATCTTAATTCATACGATGTCGTTCCATATTGTGATATAACATCTTGACACAGACATGACACACAACAACACTTGCCCTCTTCACCCATATCAGTTTCACTGAGGTGTGAAGATTAAAAATAATTTATGAGAAGAATGATCTTGAGACCTGGATTTCTATTTGCTATTTGGGTTGTAGCACTTATGGACCAGATAGAAGAATTAATCATCGCTGAATTCACACACATTCTAATTCCATCTAATCGTTTCTAAATGGACATTTTCTGATGTAAAAATTCAACTTTGTTTGTTGCAGCAACTTTAGAAAGACTCAATATTCTCCTAATAATCAGGTGTCAAATCATAACACCTCTGAGGAGCTCCTAATAATAACAGAATACTTTGAAACTGTAACTTAAGAGAAGTTTTAAATATATATATATATATATATATATATATATATATATATATATATATATATATATACATATACACATATACATACACACACACATACATACACAAGTAATATTGCAAATTATCCTATCTCTCTAAGCAGGTAACACAGCATATTTCAAAAGATGTAGCTGGCAGATAGCATAGCACAACTTCCACATATCCTAGAACAGTCAATAAGGTACAAATTATTAGAGTAACTAAATTAAAATTATGTCCTGTGCTCTGGGACAACGGAAAGTCTCACTATGGGAGATACAGGGGATGAGTGGCTCAAAGTTGAGAGACTGTGTTCCCATCACACCTATCAGTGTGTTAGCTATAGCTACATTCAATGGCCATTCATACTGCTGTATCTTAACGTAACAAAACAAAAGTGTGAGTGGGAAGGAAGTCCGTAATGCTTCTGTTATGCTTTCTGAAATAAAGAATACAGTTCTCCCATCAGTCTACTCTCATCAGCTCTGGCTCGGACTCCTCTTCTTTCAATCAGCTCTCATCAACAAACCGGACCAAACCAAAGGCAACGTGCTACAAAACCCACCGCCTGAGCTCACTCACTCACACAAGGCCGCGGAGCTCTTTCCACTCACAAAGGCCTGCTTCTCGGTCAGAAACGAGCCCTAAAACCTGGCCGCCCGCTCCTCTAACTGTCCCTCTCATAAATTCGAGACTAAATTTACCTTTGCATCGACACACATGGCTTTCTCCGTCTCACAACACTGTACGAGCACAGGAAACGGACAGCCGAGAGCAGGAACTATCTTTCACCCCAGCACAAGCGCCGCAAGCCCCGCTCCCTCCTCCTCAGCCGCGCTGTGATTGGTCCTAGCCCCGAAACTGAGCTCTCCCATTGGTCCAAATCTATGTCCATCAATCCAGTGTGCGGAATTACTGGGCGGGCTCCATTAACTGAGATCGGACAGACAGCTAGTTCGGTTGGCGAGGCTATAAATGCGGCCTACACGTTATGAACGCTGGGGTTTTCCCGTCAGATTCTCTCTAAAATATAAAACATATATAAACCCATGCCGCGATATAAGCCCACTTTACAGAAATTATTGGATGTATAGTAAGACAAAAAAAAAAAAAAGCAGCTCTCGACTCTACGTCTCATGAAAGCCTTTAATGTTCAACAACACTCCCCTACAGCAACATTATAGAGACAAGTCCACCCGTTTCTCAAAATGTAAGCATTGTTCAGTAAAAAAAAAATAATAATAATTGCTAATATAAACAGGTTAAATAAGTTAATCGCTTCGTTAATTGCTAACCAAACGAACTCTGCTTCACAGTGGTAATAATAGGAAGCAGACGTCTGATGCTTAATGCTAACCATACACTTGAAGACTTAAAAAAAACAGAGGTCTGACATAAAAATAATTAAATTATTTTTTAGTTACAATCTATTTTGCAAAGACTTGTTAGCTCACTATTTACATTAGCCAAGTCTATGGTAATATTAATGGTTGATTTTATTTAAATGTCAAGACAACAAAATCTTACACCACATGATAAAGATTAAGGGAGTGCAGCATTTTATTCTGAATTTGGACATTTTGCCACAAGAGTAAAATCTTTGA
The DNA here is from genome assembly GCF_029633855.1 of Hoplias malabaricus. NCBI lineage: Eukaryota > Metazoa > Chordata > Actinopteri > Characiformes > Erythrinidae > Hoplias > Hoplias malabaricus. The sequence continues at coordinate 19,663,435 of NC_089808.1, forward strand.
AACATTGGTCTAAGGCTGGCCAAAAATCTACTTTCCAGAACACAAAATAATAATTCAACACTATCTTAATAATACCGTTAAAATAAAAAGGCATGTGAAGATTTCTTGCATATGTCAGGTATACTTTTTACATTTGCTTTGTTTACATTGCTTTGTTTTGTTCAGTTCAGTTCAGTATTTTTGATGGGACTTTTTTCCTGTTTTATTTCAAATGCTGGAATTGTGAATGTGTTACTTTGAGTTTTGAGCTTAAATAATAATTGTATTTTATTGTGTCTGTATGTTCTGAACATGTCTTCAAACTGATTATTTCTGACACTAGATGTAGAGCACCAGATTCTCAGACCAAAATAATTGCTTTGTATTCAGCCATCCTTCCCTTCAGACACGACTCCATCCTCCTGCTTGTCTTCTCAGCTGGGACCATCTAAACATGTGGAAAAAGATTAATGTGGCTTTATGTACTAAAGCAATAATATAAACACAGAATTGATCTCGCTTTTAAATACAATACAGCTGAAACGATGAACCTGTCATTCAAAAAAACAAAATAAAACATATGTTTAGCTTGTTTCTTATATTGGGTTTAAATGCAAAGTGAAGTTTGGTGCTCTTACAGGTCATTGGTTATATTAAGTACATAATACCACGTTGAACTTTTTCCATGGTGATTTGGGATGTCCCTATTAGCATGGTGTTGCAAACCCCAGAGAAAGCTGTACAGACAAAGCAGTTATATTAATGTTGGAGGCCTTCAACAGCTCTTAGTGTTCTCCATGTTGGAACTTCCAGTCCAGTGCTCATACTTGTATTGTCTCATTCTTTATAGCTGAAGAACTTGTTTTTGTTTGTGTATTTTTTTTAGAGGCAAAGTGTTTGGACAGCCACTTTTACCTGAACATTTAATACTGTACTCTGCCATCTTGCATGCACAATGTTGTGTGGGTGGTCACACTTAGTCCTTGGAGAGGACAAAACAAAATGTGGGGACGGCCAATAATTCCACAGGGCAGGACTAACATGCATTCACGGCCAGACTGGCTATGAAAACAAATAACAGAGGACAACACACACACAGAAGATGTGTGGCATAATTTTGTGCTCAGTGTGCCTTTATACAGCTTATAACAATATATAAAATAAAAAGCCACAATCTTCATAATAAAATATTCAAAGTGATTTAAATCAATCCATTCAAGTTGTAAATGTTTTATACCATCATATAACATTTTTTATAATTCTTGTTGTCTCTACAGTAGGTCATATTTTAAAAATAGTTTTCAATATGTTAATGCAGAAACATTAATAAATTGTAAGATACTTACAGCTAATAAACCTATCCACATGTTTATATTTTGAACTGAAACCCTAATATCTGTATAAGCACTACGGAGAGGTCATGGCTAGAGTAAAACATATTTATTGGACATCTTAAACAAAGCATAACAATGCCTCACAATGATCATTTTATACATTAATGAGATAAGTGTGTCATTTCCAGAAAATGTCAGATTGGTTTTTACAATCCCTTTATAAGTACACATCGACATGCACATACACATAAAAATAGGATTATTTGGACCATGGTTGGAAACCAATCATCATATAGCTTTCACAAGAGCCCCCACATTCTTCAGACCTATACTTACTATCACTTACAATATAGCAACACTTACATGACTGGATACCATCATGGGTAGAAGTGTAACAGGAAGCCCTAATTTAGTTGATGGTTGTCATTAGAGTGATGTCTCTGGGCTGCTTCTTAATCTGTAACCAGGCCACCTACTGTTTGAATGTAGTACCATACAGTTCATCATTGGATATGTGACCTTAAAAGTCTCCCTCTGGTCACTGATTAAACTTCTCAAATCCAATTTCTGTTCCTGAATATATTATATTACAAGTTCTTTCCAAGAATCTTCTAACTCCTTAAAAGTAGTTTAGATATAATTCTACGCTTTGCTTTCATTCAGTCCATGCAGATCTGTGAATATGCAATTAGTTCTCCAGTCTGTCTCCACTTACCCCTTTGCCACTTTCCTACAGTTTGAAAGTCCGGCCTCTTGATGGGATTGGTTCTATAGTTTAATGACATAAGAAACCACGGCTATCTGAATTCGTCTGTGTGGGCCTAGAACACTAGTTTCAAAGCAATTTCTAAATCTGAATGCTCATCACTGCTTATTTTGTGCATAATAGTGCTTCTAGCATTTAAAACAACTTAAAAAAATAACTAGATATTTACAGGATGGGATCATATGACATAACATCAATGAGAGAGAGAGAGAGAGAGAGAGAGAGAGAGAGCGCACATGCTAATGATTTATTTATAAGTGTGTCTTTGAACTCAGTTCGGCGTAAAAAATTGATTGTGACAGGATACCCTGGTACATCCATAGGTGTCCAGCATAGGCGTGAGTTGCTGCTTGCCAAAAGCTCCATCTGTCTTATCTTGACCAATGCCTCTGTAAGTTGTATCTGTTTTCCACCACTAGACTTAGATAGCTCTCATTAACAATATGTGTTTAACAATGCTAACGCTAATTCAGACAGTTTAGACATATTTACGATCTGTTTAGTTAAAATACACTGTGTTTTTATTTGTTTGTTTGTTTGTATGTTTTTAAGTAGGCTCATTGAAAGAAGATGGCATTTTACCGTACTGTGCAACTCAGACACTACCCATGCCTGTATTAATTTCATACCCAAAAAAGGTTATTCATTTTCCAGTGACAATAACTTAAAACTAATATAAAAAACATATTTCCAAACCTCCAAAAATTTCAGTCTTAAAAATCCAAACAGCTTCTTTGTATGGTTTGTTCCCTGGTGATGCCCCAGTCATCCAAATGGTCCTAGAGAGAACAACTGACCTTGCTCATGGGTAGGATGAACCCTCATCTCCTCCCTCTCTCTGCTCATGGTGCTAGCTTTGCACAGGCTTCTGTCAGTTAATGTGATGGATCTAGCCAGTTTGTGTTCTCCAGATGCATTAAAAGAACCCTTTAAGATATTTTTTACCTTAAAATTACAGCTTCAATGTTCTTGTGTTATTTCCAGAGCCTGTAACAGGGAGAATAGAGTCTCTACTACATTAGAGTCATTGCTACAATTGTGGACCAGGGTAGGAAACCACCACTTCCCTATTCTTTACAGTAAAGTGCTCTATAAACTAATAACTAGCGAGAGCCCCTGCAGCAAAAAGCCCAAATCTTACCTAGTGTTCCTTTAAGGTGTTCAGTGGCATTGTGTTAGCAGAGCTTCAAAAAAATTAGTGACTCATGTCATGTAAGATGTATTTGTGGTATTTTACCCTTCTCCTATAGTTACATAGCGCAGTTTCTGCAGTGCTGAACCCACAGTAGCAATGACAGAGCTTTGTTCTCCATATTACTGCTCAGTGTAGCATCACCATGATTGTGAAGCTGTAATTTTAAAGTAAGAATAGCACATAGTGCTCCTCTGAATGCAAGTTATTATTATTTTATATATATATATATATATATATATATATATATATATATATATATATATATATATATATATATATATATTTAATAATTGATAATATAATAATAATTCTTAAAAATAAGAAAGTTTCTACCTCATACCATGTTTTGATTTTAGAAACACTGACAAAATATACATTATGAACATTTTAGGACAGTGCCACCAGAAAAAAAAGTCCCATTCAAATAAATTTTATATTTTATTTCAATCTATTTTCCATTAAACTATAAATGTTTTTCTTTATGGCATATTTCAATAGATTTCCGATTGCTTCTCAACATAGAACTCTTGCTCAGAAAAGAAAGCAGAAAGACTTAAAATTAAACTCAGACCTAGAATTCAAACAGAACCTATGTGTATTTTCCTCGGATCAACACTCACTGGCCACTTTAGTAGGAACACTAACCATGTATCTCCACCATTTTATCACCTCCACTTACTTGCATTGACCTAGCTCTGGCATTTCATAATGATATTTTGAAGCAATGGCCGCACCAAGGCCATTTTGCTTACCTGAGGCAGGTTCACTGCAAACGATTAGGATCACTTATAGCTTAGATTCTGGAAGCTTGTTTCATACTGTGCTTCACAACTTTACTTCAAAAATGGCATGTCAAAATATGCTAGGAATGTGAGGTCCATATGTGTATTTAAATCAAGATTAGAATAGTAATATTTTAAGCGAGCATATATCTGGAATTCATGGAAAGTTTGGTCTTGATTATTTATGAACAGGAAAAAAAATCTGACTGTAATTTTGCAAAGAAACAAATGGATTACACCCTGCATTAGTAGGTCTATAAAGTATGTCTGTATGGTAAGGAAACTTTAAATGAAGAATAAGTTTAGATCCACAGTGCATAGTGTATCTAATAAAGTGGCTAAGGAGTATATTCTTTATGCTGGTTTTCCAGACAACTATTCAGATCAGATTTAGAACACATTAAGTGGCATGTTATGTTGAAAATCTTTTGACTTCAGGCCTAAAACTCTGTGCCTGGAAAACCAGCCTGTACTTGTAAATTCCCTGCCTCTGCTCAGTTTCTCTGCCCAATCCTCCATCCTTTCTGTATTTACAAAGGAAAGACCAAGAAGCCAGAGAAGGTGGAGTATTTCCAGCCCCCCATCAGGTTGCCCCGCTCCAGCTTCAGGTAGGCCTTGTCCCCCCTTTCCATGATCACCAAGCCAGCATTGGTGGCTGCCTCTCGGGTTACATCTTGGTCTCCAGCAAAGGCAGAAATCATTGGCCATCCATTGAGCATCAAGCTCACCTGTAAGAGGGACAGAATGAGCAAGTATTACCAATGGGATTCGTCATTCATTAAATCAAGTAGAAAGTGGTTCCACTTTTTCTATTAATTATTATCCTGTTAGTGTTATGTCACTTTTCCACTGCATGGTACCTACTCTACTCAACTTGCCTCTACTTTTTTGATTTTCAGTTAGACAAGTCTGGTACCTGAAACAAGGTAAATTTTATAGTACCTGGTTTTTATAGTAAAATTTTATAGTACTTGGTTCCAAGTGAGCTGAGTATGGACTAAACCGTAACCTTAAATCTAGCAGAGCACTGATTGGCCAGAGAGACTTGTCAATCACAACAAAATGCACAGCATCCTGCAAAAACTCATAGTTTGTAAAATCTTCAAGTACAGTAGAGATCCCATTTATTTTTAGCAGACTCACAATGGCAGCTCATATAATTACACCATGGTCTTTTGAAAAGTTACAAACACTCCTTGATTGTTGGCCAATGAAGGTACCAAGTGACAGAAGGACAGCGCAACAAGGAAAAATAACATTATAGTATTTTACATCATGCATACTAAGCTCATGCATACTAAGTTGTGTTCAGTCCCAAAAATCAAAAACAACATGCGCATACACAATGAGTCAATAGGGTTTATTGCTACCGCCACTCATTTTATGAAGTCCAAAACCTGTGGTTTTCATTAGAGGCAGTGTTTTTCTATGCCAGCAGCTATATTCTGAGGGGAAAATTAATATTTATCCCTACCTGGATGGTTTGTCTGTTGTACGCTTTCACTACGTGGAAGTTAAAACTGTACACTCCTCTTCTTGGAGCCAAGAAGACACTGCTCTCCTGGTCAAAATGGCCACCAACATTAACCAAAATCTGTAAATAAGATTAAGCAGTAATGCAGATATTGTTTGAAAAAGCAGGTCTGATAAGATGATGAGGATCCTGTCTGTTCAGCTTACTGTTCTTGCATACCTGGTCAAAGTAGATGATCATGGTGCGGTTGCTCATGTCAGTGGGTTCATGGTTGGTTTGACGAGTTGCAGAGAAAGCGACCCGGCCAGTTCCAGATCGCACTGACATGCCCAGTGCATTATTGGCTGGTTCTGAAGATGGAGTAGAATCACAGACCACTAGACATTTCCCTTCCAGGACAATGGGCTCAGTGTCATTCTGACTCTTGACCACCAGGGGGCCCCACAGCAGAATCAAGACAAGGATTAGAGTAGGCACTCCAACAGGTAACTCTTGTGGCATGCTCTTGAATAGTTGATTTATCTTGCAGTCTGCTTCTGAAAGTTTATGTATATTTTCTCAAATTTTTAGCTTTCAGCAATCAAGACTGAAATAGAGGAAAATAAAAGATGGGCGGAATTAAATCAAACTGCCTTGTGTCCTTCCTTCTTCATTTTTAGTTTCCATAAACAACTTTTAAAAAAATATCACACTATTTTTGTGGGTTGTTTCATTTACCATGGGATTCCATTTACAGGTTTTTTGAAAGTGGAATATAATCCATCATCAGATGATCTGTGAAGAGAGAAAAACAAGAGGACAAATGTGTGATAAAGCTGTGGAAGTTAATTCCTAAAAATAAAGGTGCTAAAAAGATTCCTGCTACAAAAACCATTATATATATCTGCTACCAGCTAAAGCAGCAGTTGCATTTTTGGAAGTTGTCATAGGCTACTGGATAATCAGAATGTTAATGCTGGGTGACTAGCTAAAGTCCAGCCTTGCATAAACCAAAATAAACAGTAAGCTATGCTGTTTGTCCAGCACATTTGGTTGCCTAAAGAAACTTTAATTGGATAGTGGCTTAAAAAAATCAATTGAAATCACCTAATGGATGATTGAATATGAAAAAAAAAAAAAATTGTTTTAAATGGCCTCAGATATACTCATTCAGCCAAGGCAGGTTTGGGTTCTGTTTTTTTTTTGTTTTTTTTTACCACATGAGCTATAAGGTTAGGTTGCTAACAAACACTAGCCAAAAAAATCACTGCTCTAATCATTGCAGTATATAAATAACTAAAACTCTCATCTTGAACCCAATATTTTCCACACTTTAGCTTTTCCCAATTCTGAAATTGCAATGTCTACCTATGCAATGAATACATTTTTTAATTTGAAAATATAGCTACATGTTCATTCATTCACTCATTATCTGTAACCCTTATCCAGTATATCAGGTGAGTCCAGAGCCTACCTGGAATCATTGGGCGCAAGGCAGGAATACACCCTGGAGGGGGCGCCAGTCCTTCACAGGGCAACACACAGACACACACACACATTCACTCAAACACTCACACCTACGGACACTTGTGAGTCTATAACTACATAATTACTGATTAATCACAACTGGAATGTTAATAGGGATTAACCTTTATATTAGAGTCATATTAATATTCTCAGATTTTATCATTGGTAAGCATTAACGTTTTACTCTCATTTCAAACCAAGCTGATATATGATAAAGTGTGGGAGTTCAAAGGAGAACGCTGAGGTGAGGTTGATTTTTCACCAAAAATCCTGAGGAGGAAAACTTTATTTTCTTTATCGAAAAAGAATCATCACTCTCACAGTTCAGTCTCTGAGCCTCCAATAATTATATCACTAATGGATTTCTAAATCAAAATTAATAGTTTACTGGGACAATTGTTGTTGTTGTTTTGTTTTTTCCTATTTAGAAATGTGTAACAATATGAGTTTTAATGTGGCATGATCTTGGCCACACTAACTCCCTCATAAAATGTCTCCCTATATCTGTAGGATAATAGATCCACGGCCAAATTTGCGGAAAAAAACATTCAGAGACACCGAAAACTTCAGCTAACATTAAACCTTCTTAACAAAGACAAAATAATTTATTTCTGCATTCCCTTTACACAATAAACCCTTCATGTATATTTAAATTTAAAGGAGTTATCAGTCATTTAAAAAAAAAAATAATAATAATAATAATAATTTTCATAAATATTCTTGTGTCACTTATTGCTCCTATAAATGTGTTCACAATCAGCAGGTAACCTTATGAGAGAGAAGGAGGAGGAGGAAGAGGAGGTGATAGGAGGGGGAAGGAGGCAGTGTTGGATGGGTGTCAGCAGAGGGAAGCAGCATGCAGGAGGGAGTAAGTACTATGGAGAGAAAAAGGAACAACTCCACTGAGAGACCATCTGTCTTTCACACGCGCCCTCTCCCTCCTGACGCTCCACAACATGCATCCCACTCTGTCCTACCACCCACCCACATACATCATCCATCTCTCCCCCCTTTCCTCCAGCACACTGCTTCCAAGGGACCTCCAGTGTCCTGGCACTCTGCATATAGGCAAAAGATTCAGCTATGACATATAGTTGTGTGCAAATGTTTCAACACTCATTGTCATACTGCAAAAATGTACTCAGTGAGTGATGATCTTAAATCCAGTAATTACATCTAATATAACTATTATTCAACCCATTTCTGGATTACTGATGCTCATTTTAAGGTGTATCCAGAAAAAGTGTCTTATTCTATTGGTAGACCATTTGACTTGTTTCAGGAAATAATTTCTAAAACAAGCCAAATAATTTGCCAAAGGAGTAACTTTCTCTAAACAAAATAAATTAATCAAGATAAAAATGGTCAGAAAAAGGTTGAATAATCTTGGCTATTTTCTCACAATCTCATACTCATATTTCTGTAAATAGAATCATACAACATTTATGCAAATTGTAGCGATTTTAACGTAGAGAAACATATATGGTTTATCCATATTGTTGCTCTCCCTAGTGTTGTTCACTGTAGTGAACTGTACCAACTCTCCTTCATAAGGTACATAGTGCAGTTTTTGTGGTGCTGAGCCCAGAGTAGCAACAACAGAGGCCATGTTCTCTCTATTACAGGTCAGTGAAGCATCACAATGATTTTTGAAGCTGAATATTAATATTTCATACTGTTCCTTTAACGGACATTGTCCTTAGTTCTGAGCAACATTCCTGTTGGTCAACACTTGTAGTGTAGAAGTGAGAGTTGGCCTTTCCAAATTATGCCAAAAATTGTAAGTAAATAAATAAATAAATAAATAAATAAGGGTGGCACGGTGGCGCAGCAGGTAATGTCGCAGTCACACAGCTCCAGGGACCTGGAGGTTGTGGGTTCGATTCCCACTCCGGGTGACTGTCTGTGAAGAGTTGGTGTGTTCTCCCTGTGTCAGCATGGGTTTACTCCGGGTGCTCCAGTTTCCTTCCACAGTCCAAAAACACACGGTGGCGACTCAAAAGTGTCCGTAGGTGTGAATGTGTGTGTCTGTGTTGCCCTGTGAAGGACTGGCGCCCCCTCCAGGGTGTATTCCCGCCTGCGCCCAATGATTCCAGGTAGGCTCTGGACCCACCGCGACCCTGAACTGGATAAGTGGTTACAGATAATGAATGAATAAACAAATGAATAAAAATATGCAAAAATGGGTCACAGTTATGTGAGGTATTTACTTAGAAAATCATAAACTGGTCAAAAATTTTTGCATACAAAAATGCATACAACTCTCTTCAAAAAAGTGCCAAGCTTTTAACAAACTGCTGAGTACAAATAACATATGTAACGGAAGAAATAATTTCCTGAATAATTCAACCATTTTTATTCAACCATTGTTAAGGAAATTTCAACAAAATTCTAAAGTGCAGCTGATGCTTTCAAATTATACCAAAAAATATCACCAAACAATGTTTTGTTCAAACAGAAATGATATTACTTAAAACATTTAAAACCACAAAATTCAACAAAGCTTCACTTTTGCATTATTACCTCAAGGCATTTTATTTCCCAGTGTTTTCAATTATGAATTCAGTTTTTAACATTATAATAGTTTTGCACATATAAGCCATACTGCATTGATGAAAAGCAGAATGTATTCCCACTCATTCCTTAATAATAAAGAGAATAAATCACCTGTTTGATGTGGTGGTATGTCCTCTGGAAAGGCAAGGAGGGACTGCAGGAACCGTGAAGCTCAGTGGTACTTATCATATTTGCCAAAGACCCTCCCTACAAACACCCCCCCACACCCGCTGCATCTCACACTCTCTCTATTTATGTCTCACTTCAAAATCATTTAAAGGGCCCATATATAACTGGAAACCAAACTTTGCTCATTTTTGGCAATAGAAAAAGTCTGATGCAGCATGTAATTATTACAAAGGTTTCAGAACATGCACCCAATCCATCGCTCTCAATATAGAACCAAATTTCTGCAATCAGTTTGATTACAAAAAAGATACATACAGTTTAAACAGATCCTTTTAGAAACAAAAGGAGAAAACACTTTTAGAACTTGTATTTCGGCTGTTGTATTGTATTTTTAATGTATTTTCCCTTGTGATATTTAGGCTTGTTTGTGGCATGGCTATGTTGATAATAAACAAGCCATAGCCACGCCTCCCCCACCACCACCATTTGAAGGAAACATGCTTTTTTTGAGAGGAGGCCAATCTCCTCCATATGGTAGATGTACATTCTCCCCAAGATTCTATTGAACAGAGGTTCCCAAATGGGTTTTGCTGTTGTTGTGGTGAAATATACGGTGCATTACTGCCACAAAACACTATAATGCTATGGGTTAGCATGGTGGTGCAAAGTCCTGCGGTTGGGGGTTTAAATCCTGCCTTGGGTTCCTGTTTGTGAGGAGTTTAGTGTGTTCTCCCTTTGACTGTGTGAGTTTTCCACACTAAAGTAACCCATGCAATAACTCATTGGCTGTTCAAAAATGCTTCCATAGGTTTGAGTGTGCGAGTGATGGGATGACTAAGATGCCCTGTGATGAACTGGTGGCCTCTCCTGAGTGTGCACCTAGTGATTCTGGGTAGGACCTGGGCACAGTGTCCAGTGGTTAGGGAAAATGAATAAATGAATGAATTAATTGGATAAACGAATCCATGCATGCATGAACACTTCAGTGTCTGTAACCGCTTATCCAGTTCAGGGTCGCGGTGGGTCCGGAGCCTACCTGGAATCACTGGGCCTAAGGTGGGAACACACTCTGAAGGAGGCGCCAGTCCTTCACAGAGCAATACACACTCACACATTCACTCACACACTCACACCTATGGACACATTTGAGTCGCCAATCCACCTATCAACATGTGTTTTTGGACTGTGGGAGGAAACTGGAGCACCCGGAGGAAACCCACGCAGACACAGGGAGAACACACCAAACTCCTCACAGACAGTCACCCGGAGGAAACTGATGCAGACACAGGGAGAACACACCACACTCCTCACAGACAGTCACCTGGAGGAAATCCACACAGACATAGGGAGAATACACCACACACCTCACAGACAGTCACTCGGAGTGGGACTTGATTTGGAAAAAAATGGGTCAAATTTGAACTCAGACCTGATGTAGACTGATGTATAATTAATTACACAAAGTTACACTGAGTGTTTAAAATGCAATGATTAAATCACAGAAAAATATGCTATTATTTTTTAAACATTTTGTAATATTATATTATTTTAGAGGTGAATTAAAAAAAAGAAAAAACAAGAATGACACATTAACATGTCTGTTCTGTTGGATTTTCTAATTGAATGTGCTCAACAATGGAGTCTTTTCATTCAACACAGAAAAAAAGCAGTGAGGATGCTTTTAGCACTTCCTCAATATGGCACTCTCTCCCACAAGCCAAGCACCTCCACTTAGCAACTTTAAAAAGCACCTTACCTTAGGGTTTTATTTGTATGTATTTTTCAGTTTTTAAGGTCTTGTTTTATACATACATTCATTTGATGTTTATTTGATTTTTAAAAAAACTATTTTCAGGTGTATGTTTTACTATTATGTTTTTGGTATTTTATCTTTAAATATTCTCTTTAAAAATAATTCAATTATTCAATTCTTGTTCTGCCCCTTCATTTTCTTTTTGCTTAGTTTATATATATATATATATATATATATATATATATATATATATACATACAGGGGTTGGACAATGAAACTGAAACACCTGGTTTTAGACCACAAATTATTAGTATGGTGTAGGGCCTCCTTTTGCGGCCAATACAGCGTTCATTCGTCTTGGGAATGACATATACAAGTCGCACAGTGGTCAGAGGGATTTTAAGCCATTCTTCTTGCAGGGTAGTGGCCAGGTCACTACGTGATGCTGGTGGAGGAAAGCGTTTCCTGACTCGCTCCTCCAAAACACCCCAAAGTGGCTCAATAATATTTAGATCTGGTGCCTGTGCAGACCATGGGAGATGTTCAACTACACTTTCATGTTCATCAAACCAATCTTTCACCAGTCTTGCTGTGTGTATTTGTGCATTGTCACCCTGATACACGGCACTGCCTTCAGGATACAATGTTTGAACCATTGGATGCACATGGTCCTCCAGAATGATTCGGTAGTCCTTGGCAGTGACGCACCCATCTAGCACTAGTATTGGGCTAAGGGAATGCCATGATATTGCAGCCCAAACCATCACTGATCCACCCCCATGCTTCACTCTGGGCATGCAACAGTCTGGGTGGTATGCTTCTTTGGGGCTTCTCCACAACGTAACTCTCCCAGATGTGGGGAAAACTGTAAAGATGGACTCATCAGAGAACAATACATGTTTCACATTGTCCACAGCCCAAGATTTGCGCTCCTTGCACCCTTAAAACAGATGTTTGGCATTGGCATGAGTGACCAAATGTTTGGCTATAGCAGCCTGGCCATGTATATTGACCCTGTGGAGCTCCCAACGGACAGTTCTGGTGGAAACAGGAGAGTTGAGGTGCACATTTAATTCTGCCGTGATTTGGGCAGCCGTGGTTTTATGTTTTTTGGATACAATCCGGGTTAGCACCTGAACAGCCCTTTTAGACGGCTTCCTCTTGCGTCCACAGTTAATCCTGTTGGATGTGTTTTGTCCTTCTTGGTGGTATGCTGACATTACCCTGGATACCGTGGCTCTTGATACATCACAAAGACTTGCTGTCTTGGTCACAGATGCGCCAGCAAGACGTGCACCAACAATTTGTCCTCTTTTGAACTCTGGTATGTCACCCATAATGTTGTGTGCATTGCAATATTTTGTGCAAAAACTGTGCTCTTACCCTGCTAATTGAACGCTAATTTTCATTTTTCAATTTCCATCATCCATCCATCCATTATTTGTAACCGCTTATCCAATTCAGGGTTGCAGTGGGTCCAGAACCTACCTGGAATCATTGGGCGCAAGGCAGGAATACACCCTGGAGGTGACGCCAGTCCTTCAAAGGGCAACACACACACTCACACCTATGGTCACTTTTGAGTTGCCAATCAACCTACCAACGTGTGTTTTTTGGACTGTGGGAGGAAACCGGAGCACCCGGAGGAAACCACGCGGACACTGGGAAAACACACCAACTCCTCACAGACAGTCACCCGGAGTGGGAATCGAACCTGGAATCGAACCCTGGAGCTGTGTGACTGCGACACTACTTGCTGCGCCACCATGCCGCCCAGTTTCTATCAATAATTTTTTATTATTATTATTATTATTATTATTATTATTATTATTATTATTATTATTATTATTATTATTAAAAAGAGGTAGAAAAAGTAAAAGTAAAAATACTCTCCAGGACTTCCTTACACTTGCTAGGCACCTCAATTCATAACAAACTAGCCTCAGAAGTGGCAATATTTAAAACAAAACTTTCTGAAGAATTTTTACCTTTTGGACCTGAATGAATCTGATAAATATTATGAAGGAACTGATTGAAAATTATCTTATTAAACATATTGGTAAAGCACACGCACCACACACACACAAATTATATATATGTATGTATGTGTTAGAGAGAGAGATGGAACAATTTATATATTAATTCATGTATAATATATTAATTGAATTAATTATATATTAATTCATGTAACAAAATTTTGAAGTAGTGACAACATTGACTCGTTAAATATAAATGCTTTAATCAAAATCGTTGTCAAATCAATAATAAACATAAGTCATGTAAACCAGCACCAGACCCATAAAACAATCAGGCTTTGCAGCTCAGAGCAAATACACCAAAGCCATTGCAGTCACTTTAAGGCTTTTAAACTTATGTAAAGTAATTACTAAAAATTCAACACCAGCATACTTTCAAATTAATTTCTCAAAAATATAAATAAAATGAACTAAACATAAAGGTGAAACTAGTCAAATTTGCCAATAACTTTTCTTCATTTTTTGAAACTGACACCTAATGGACTTATTACAAACTCTGTACTACTTTCAAACTATTTTAAAAAGTATACCTTTGCTCCAGTGTGGAGGACTCGCTCTGTGGAGCATAAACTGCAGTACAAAAGACTGAATGCTCCTTTAATTATGCTATGTATTTCTTTTAATTTGATACAGAACACATTGAATTGACTAATGTTGGCATATTTAGAATAGTTTCAAGTGAATCAGCCCTTTGGTTCATGTCTCATAGTCACAGTGAGGGTCACGTTTTTCTGAGGATGGAGATCCGGCTGTTAAGCTCAGGTTTATAAAGGCCGAAGCCCAGGCACACAGGCTGGGTAAAGTTGGTGCAGAATTTGTGCAGTGGAAGTAGAACGGATGATGGCCCCACCTCAGAGAAGGTGATGGAGCCGGATGTGAAGTCCAGACTGACCGCCAGACGGTTTCCAGACATTTTAGACACGAGTCGGATTTTCTTTCGGTTGTGCCAGGCAGCCAGCTTCCGATCATGCTGCTGAGTCAGGCTCCATGACACCTGTGTTAGTCCGAAAAAAAAAAGTCAAGCAATTCATCAGCTTATCCAAATAATCACTATTTTATCTGCTGTTAACACTAGGTTTTAATTAAAGTCATGTTTTAAAAAAGATCTTATAGACGATTTAATTTCAAAATATGCAAGAAATGTAGGAATACTACAAAAAAATGTTTCCTCTGGGTGACTGTCTGTGAGGAGTGTGGTGTGTTCTCTCTGTGTCTGTGTGGGTTTCCTCTGGGTGCTCCGGTTTCCTCCCACGGTCCAAAAACACACGGTGGTAGGTGGATTGGAGACTCAAATGTGTCCATAAGTGTGAGTGTGTGTCGCCCTTGCGAAGGACTGGCATATATATATATATATATGTATGTATGTATGTGTGTGTGTGTGTGTGTGTGTGTGTGTTTTTATAATACTCCTGTACTATAAATATTAACATTACCTTATTGCACCCAAAGGCTGTCCCCTCCTTGCCTTTTCTATCAATGCTGTGATAGGTCACTGCTATGTCCCAGAATCCCTCTGCTTCCAGCTCCCAGTAGTGTGTTCCAGAGGTGAAGGTCTGGTTAGTGACCACCTGTGACCAGTGGTCAAAACGGTGAGGATGATCAGAGAGAGGTAATCGATGTCTGACCCTTGTCACCGACAGCAGGTCATTAGAAACATTTAAGAGTGGATGGGCAGAGTTGGGGTCCAGGGTTAAAGAACAACTCACTAAAAAACAAACAAAAAAGTAAGTTTTTCTGAGCCTATGCAAAATTTCCACTACATTTCCACTACTACATCTGTCTGTTTTTAATTCAGTGCTTTCTGAAGGCGCAAAGACCACAGAAGGCCAATATTGGATTTGGGCATTGCAGCCCATTTCTATGGATTCTCTGAAACTTTTAATGATATTATATACCATAGATGATGAACGTTCCATGTCCTTTATTATTTTAATTCACCAGTCTACAAGTCCAACATTTTTGGAATGTGTTGCTGGAATAAAATAAAAAAATGGGCAGATATTTTTCATAAAAACTGTACAATCTACAATTTAAATATTGTATTTGTTCTATTTTCAATTCAGTTTAGGGTTCAAATGAATGCATTCTCTTTTTATTTACATTTTGCTGTGTCTTCACTCTTCAGGGTTGGGTTTTTATCTGTTTTTCGGATTTGTCTGCTTTTCCTATCAGAGCATGACAGTGAGCCAATAAATAGGGGGGTACTTTGTGTATGAGTGTTCTTGTCTTAAGTGAATGCCCCATACTGCAGTTTTACACTTTTCATATAACGTCATCATTGTCAGGCAACATCTTGTAATAACGCAGTATAACTTTGAACTTTCATACTGCCCAAATCTTGTGGAGAATGAAAATGTCTTCACTCACAGAGATCTCTCTTGAGCTCAGTAAGGCATTTCAGCGTCTCAGATATGAATTCCCTGTATTTCTGCTCCATGTGTTCCAGAATAAGTTTCTTATTTAAGTTTGGCAGCACTGGGGTAAACAGTGGTAAGTTGAGGCCATCCACAAGCCTACAATGTATAAGACATTCATTAGATTTACATCATGAATGTGTCTGTGTGGAAGTGCAATTAAAAATTTAAATTAGACGTACAAACATGGTAACATGATACATGTGCCTATTACAGAGCTAAATTTATCAGTCACAGTGGAAGTGGGAGAAAACTTACCTTGAATATTCAGTTTGAAATCCCTGCAAAGAAATATGCAGATTATTGAAAAGTATGGTTATCTAGTATGATAAAATAAGTCTACATGTCTTTGATTGTGGGGAGCTGCCGTTCTCTCTGGTTTGTTTACGTTCAGAAGCTCAGTACATTTTAAGGTGGAGCGGTATGTTTGAGGAGAAAAATGACTGTTGTTGGTTCATGGCTGAAGTCACTAAGTTTCTATTCACTGTTTGAATTACCACAGTAACTCATTAGTAACGGCAGTTTTTTTGTAACACATTCGGTCTGTATTTAGTTTCATGCAGTTAGAAGTCTCCTAAATTGAGAGTGGGTTTCTACCTAAATGATCTGAAACAGCTAAAATAAGTAAACATTACCCACCTATGGAGCAGGAATAAAGCAATATCCTCATCTCTTTTCTTGATTTTCAACATTTAGAGGGCTCTTTGTCATTTATTTGCTTCATTTTTTATTTCTTTGCAGGGCAAATCTTACTGAGTCACTATGCTTTTTTACTTGTTTTTTTATACTGACACGAGAGTAGTGGCAGATGAATGTTTTATTCATTTCTAATAAAAGAAATTTGACTTTTTGGCACCTTAATACTTAGAATCTAGATGGTCAACTTCAGAGACATTTCCCATTCCACCAAATTAGATTGGAATCTGATATAACACCCAGAGACTGTCGTAAACCACACCACAGGCCACTTCAGGACGTTTTATGACTCATAAGGTCAAGAGAGGAAATTCTGGTGATGGCAGAGACACTCCAAGGATCAACTTATTCTCTCTGTAAAAACTGCTTAATTAAACCTTAATTCCCATTGGTTTGAAGTTGCATATGGGTACGACTGTGTAAAATTAATTCCAGTTAGACAATCAAAATGGATGGAATTAATTTACGTGTTTAAAATTACCCTTCTGTAAGAACTTATGTAGGAACCAAGGACGTCAAATACTCTGTATGTTATTTGAGTAAGAATCATGTAAAACAGGTTTTTGTCTGAATGATATTACTTTGTGTAACATATAATCCTTTATATTGCAAAAGCATGATTCAGAAATCTTTGATACTCAGTCAACAGGAGTCTTTGTTATGTCAAGTGTCATAAATTGTATGTGATGTCACTACCAAGGGAGGTTCTAGTCTAAAAGAACATCCAATCAGAGGCAAGACATGCTCTAATCCTCAATCCCTGATGACCAATCAGGCCTTCAAGGTGGGTTTCCGAAGACCTGGTTTAAAACCCAGTGGTGCGACAGGCTCTTCAGATCACTCTTCAGATCCCTCTTCAAAATTCTTCAAGGGTTCTAGGCTCTTCTAGACTCTTCTCAGTCTCTAAGAGACTCTGCTCTCTTCCAGAGAGAATACAGACTCTCTTATGGCTCTCTCTTAAAACAGACTTAGGCTCTTCAAGCAGGGTCCAGGCAGAACAAACCCAGAACAGAGAAAGAAAATGTAGAGAGAGAGAGAGAGAGAGAGAGAGAGAGAGAGAGAGAGAGAGTGAGAGAGTGAGTGAGTGAGAGAGAGAGAGAAAGAGAGAGAGAGAGAGAGAGAGAGAGAGAGAGAGAGAGGAAAAGCAGAGGGTAGATTCACACAAGAGTGAATCTGCTTCCAGCCCGGAAGCTCAGCTAAGAGAGCCCAGAAATGACAACAGAAGTTTATGTTTATTTCTAGAAGTAATATTAGAAAGCTATAGTTTAAATCCAGCAAAGCTTGACACGAACCCTCAAAGTGGTAGGACAAGAGCTTCAGGATCAGTGATGAAGTAGAAGGCCACATGCTCCCTCAAAATGATCACCTTCTGAGGTAACGTCTCTGAGCAAAGGCCCAGGAGAGACATGCATGGACGTGGATCTCATAAGGAGGAAGATCAGCAGCAAAGGAGAATCCCACATGCCCCTCAGAATGCCACCAGCTCTGACAGAGTGGTCGCCGTGTCTAAGGCTGTGTCTTTGACCAAAAGCCAAACAGAAAAATAGGTGCAATGCTACAAGGCCTGTGTCTGTGATGTACTGCAAGCCGTCTCCACTCCTCTCCAGGGATACACAAGGTCACATAGCTTCATATCTTTCATTGCTCAGGAGTGGTGCTGAATGGTTTGCTGGGATAAAAAATAGCCTTTCTAGAATTTAGGGTATTTATCATAGAGAAATTCCCTCATATATTAATCTCCCTGCTCCCTCATGTATCGCTGTAATCCATTTCATTATATGAATGTATAATTAATAGTCATTATTTCATATTACAATTAATAAATAAGTTGTGTGGTAAAGCCAATCCTTGGTTATTTGTTTGTGTGCACCTTTCTTGTACGGAATTATCACTTTTTGGTCAGATTCAATTTCGGAGCCAAGAACCTACAGCAGGTCAATGAGCTTAATTCATTAATAATAATTAATTCTAGTTAATTCTGCTGTATAATATGTAAAGTTATCCAACATGATGGCCTACATTTCCAAACTAGAATTGGACAGGTAAAGACACTACATATTACTTAATGGTTCCCAAACATGGTGGCGCAGCAGGTAGTGTCGCAGTCACACAGCTCCAGGGATCTGGAGGTTGTGGGTTCGATTCCCGCTCCGGGTGACTGTCTGTGAGGAGTTGGTGTGTTCTCCCCGTGTCCGCGTGGGTTTCCTCCGGGAGCTCCGGTTTCCTCCCACAGTCCAAAAACACACGTTGCAGGTGGACTGGCGACTCAAAAGTGTGTGAGTGAATGTGTGTGTGTGTCTGTGTTGCCCTGTGAAGGTCTGGCGCCCCCTCCAGGGTGTATTCCCGCCTTGCGCCCAATGATTCCACGTAGGCTCTGGACCCACCGTGACCCTGTATTGGATAAGCGGTTACAGATAATGATTAATTATCCATGACTCCGCTACACTAGGGCTTTTTTAAAGACATTAGTCCAGTGCGCAAACAGACAGGAGAGCTAGCAAATCTTCTGAATTTTATAAAAGTGTGTTTAGATAAAAATCGTGAATGCCTTTAAAGCTGGGATTTTCTTTTATGTTGCTCTCACTGCCTTTTTGTGTGATCATGCTTTAAGTGTTGAAACAGACTTGTGGGATTAACTTTGGTTACTGAAACTATCTTTTCCAGTCTTTACATTTAACGTCATGTTCAGTGTCATCTTCACTAAAGGTAAAACGTGTCCAAACGACACAAACAGCATTTTCCTTGGGCACAAGCTGCTCGAGTTGCTCGGTTGACCTCTGTGCTTTAAGTTGGATGTATTCGTTTTTTCCAGCACCCAGAATAAGGCTAGATCAAAAATGAAAGTAAACGGTAATTTAAAAATATATCAGAAATACCTAATTTAAAGTAATACTAAGATTAAGGTAAGATTAGGTAAGATTTGGCCTATTTGGCTCCTCCCTACAGTTGCGTGTAATTCATTTTTACAGCACTGTCCAGAAATCAAGGCAGAGGGTGTGGGAAGTGCAGTTTCTATCAGAGTGCCCATAACAAAGGCTCTGCTCTCTCTAACAGATCAGTAAAGCATCACAATGATACTGAAGCTGTAATTATAAGGTAAAGATTCTACCTAATATTCCTTTACATTTTTCTGAAGCTTATGTCTCAATTAAATAGATAATTTAATTAGGAGGAGGTTTCACAAAGCAGCTTTTATAAGTTAGCTATATAAATTTAGTCCAGATTTGAGAAATGTCCAATAGGAAATTCCCTCATCTGTTCCTTATAGATTTATCTGGCTAAACAAAGAAATCATTCTTTGTGGACATTTGTGTTCAAACTTTTGTTTACAACTGACCGTTCCTAGGTTTAGGCTTTCTTTCCACATTCTGGAACTCCTTACCTTCTTCCACTTTTTATCTTCAGTCTTGGCTCAAACTTTACCTCTTCTCAGAATGCTTTGTCTCTCTTTGATTGTGTGCAAGGCTACTATTATGCTGTTTCTACTATTATTATTGTAACTGCATTATTTCTGTATAAAAAGAAGGCGGCCTCTGACCCAGATTAGAAGGAAGGGGTCTGTCTCCTTCAGCAGACTGTCCAGATAATGATGGATGTTTTCAGTCTGCTCCAGACCTCCTTTTACTCTGCTGAAGTTCTCCTGCAGTCTTTGAGTGGTCTGCTGCCTCTCCTGCTCGTTTGCATTCCTCAAAGCCAACACCAGTCTGTCCACCTGGGTCTGCAGAGCTGAGCCCATCCTCACCACATGAGAGGCATCTGCCACAGAAGACTCCTGTGACAATTTTTAGAATAGGCATAACATAATAAATTAACCCTTTGCATGCCGAACCATTTCGTAAGGTGTTTCTATCTCCACAAATGTACGATTTAAGACATTTTTACACTTACATTTTTAACGGGAGTTATCTTAATCTTTATATGTTTATTGCATTTTTTTTGATATTACAACAGAATCTGCAGAATCTACACTTGATGATTAGAGGTAATTTATTCTCTGTAACACAGGTTTAGATTATTCAAATCACACAGGATTATAAATATTCTGAAACACTACATGTTTTACCGGCACCATTTTTAACTGGTCTTATTATTGTCTGAGAAAACAGAGGATAATCATGTTTTGGTACCTATATGCATTTACTTTTAGGGATGTCCTATCTGCTTTTCACAGCATATATACAATACTATTAAAGAAACACTATGTAGATTTGGTATTTGCCCCTGCGCTTCCCTTACAGTTGCCCTCTACAGATTGTAATTTTACAGCACTGTCCTGAAATTAAGGAGGAGGTAGAAGGACAAGGGCTGTTTCCTACCCTCCTCTAAACATTACATAGTGCAGTTTCTCCAGTGCAGAGCCCAGAGTAGCAAATAAAATGGTTCTCTGTATCATCACAATGATTTTGAAGCTCTATATTAAAGTAAAAATACTACCGAGAGCTCTTTTAACCCATATTTTCTTTGTCTCTTTTAGATTTGTTCCTCCAGACCACTTTTTAAAGCTTTTTAAAAGTTTTCATGAACGATTACATGACTCCTCAATACAAGAAATGCAAGTGGGCTTTCCAGGGCATGTAAGTGTACAGTTTCCACTCTCTCCATTCCCCAGTTTAATGTTCTAAACAGTATACAGGATGTTTAATAAGACATTTAAGGTGGATTTGCTTACTGTTATGTTGTTGCTTGTTTTCTCATGTTCCTGAATGATTTTCTCACCACCCTTTATCTTTTCCTCTGCTTGCTCAAGAAGAGACTGTAAAATTACCTAAAGGGGAAAAAATTGATTTAAAATTTTTAATTAAATAATTTAAAGATAAATAAAAACTTGTTTTAAATTTAAACTAAGCAAAGGCGAATGGCAATGGAAATACTGTCTACAGAACAAATATAGCTTTTTAAAAATGTACTATCCATTAATGTAATGTAGTGATGACAAGTCATTCCTTCTGTGTTTTTATACTTATTGACAATTGTAAAATAGATTACTTTGCCATACAACACCTTGTATGTAAGTCTACATTGTGAATATACATATTTATATATTTATATGTGCTGTAGAGATCAAAACTGAGAACAGACACTCTCTATGGTGGGTTATTTCAACACTGCAGCTGGAATTGCTCATCAGTTGCTCACTTTAGTAGCAGTATCTTTCTCTCTTCTGGTATACAATTACTCTTTGTGATTTTGTTTACATTAATTATGAGAATTATATTAAAAATAACGTAATTCCCCTTTAATAAAAAATACACTTGGACTAATATGTTATTGCCAGAGCAAAACTTTGTAACTCATAACCATTGCATTATATGTGTAACATTTCCAAACTACTGTTTTTAAGCATAATATATTAACTGAATGAATAAATGAATTACTAAAACCTACATTATTATCAGCTCCACTGACTATACAGGAGCACTTTGTACTTTTCTACAAAGTGTTCTACAGACTGTACTATATCTGCTTCTTTGCCTACTTACTTATCCCCATTTCACCATGTTCTTCAATAGTCAGGACCACCACAGAGCTGGTAGGATTTGGGTGGTGGATTGTTCTTAGTCCAGCTGTGACACTAATATAGTGGTGGATTGTTAGTGTGTGTCACACTGGTTTGAGTGGATCAGATACAGCAGTGCTGTTAGAGTTGTTAAACCCCTCAGTGCCACTGCTGGACTGAGAATAGTCCACTGACCAAAAACATCCAACCGACAGTGTCCTGTGTCACTGATGAAGGACTAGAGGACGACCGACACACACTGTGCAGCGACAGATGAGCTACTGTCTCTGACTTTACATCTACAAGGTGCACCAACAAAGAGGTGTGTCAAAACACACTAACAAACTACCACGACGTCAGTGTCACTGCAGGGCTGGGAAAGATCCACCACCCAAATCATAACATGCTCTGTGATGGTCCTGACCATTGTTTGTAATTGTAGAATTACAAAGTGCTCCTGTATGGTCAGTGCAGCTGATTAAATGGACAATGAGTGTAGATACAAGTGATCATTCAGTGTAACATATTTAGCACTTGTGCTAGATTTACTGGCCACCTTGTAATCTTCCTCCAGTTTCCTCAGGCCCTTAACCTGGTGCTGACCATGGCTGCTTTCCAAAAGGCAGTCCGCACAGATATACTCCCTATCGTCCAGGCAGTAATAGCGGAAGACCTCCTGATGTGCAGGACACCGGCGGTGGGACATGTCCATGAGTGGCTCCACCAGCCGGTGAGTACTGTATGCTGGACCGCGCAGGTGAGGCTGCAGGTGCTGTTCACACAGTGAAACCTCACAGCGTAAACAGCTCTTCACTGCAGGACACACCGCTCCTGTATCCCCCTGCTCAGGACAGCAGTCACACAACACCATGCCATTCTCCTCCTGACACTGTGGACACATGAAGCCCCCCTTGCTGGTCCTGGAGCCCCGAGTCTGTCCCCACATCTCCCATACACAGTTGGAACAGAAGCTATGGCCACAAGGTAAAGGGTAAGCTGGACCAAACAAGTCACGGCACATAGGGCAGGTCATCTCGCCTTCCATGGAACCCATAGCTGTAAATGTTATCTAAGGGAAATTAAAAGATTTGGATGGTATGTTAGAGAGAAACTGTTTTTAGAATCATATAATAAAGGCTAGAGCTGACACTGACACTGGTTATTTGAAACATTCTATAAAGCTAGCTAACAGACAAGTGGAGTGGCTAGAATCATGCTGTGATGGGGAAGATAGAGGGTCAGGGAGATTCTCTGTGTCTCTGTGTTTTTCCTCTGGATGCTATGTTTCATCCCATGGTGTAAAAACACATGTTGGTGCTTAGATTGGCTATTCAACAGTGTCCACAAGTGTGAGTGTGTGTCACCCTGTGAAGGACTGTGTTCCTGCCTTGCACCCAGCAATTCTGGGTAGGTTCTGGACCCAATGTGACCCTGAACTGGATAAGCACTTACAGACAATGAATGAATGAATGTAAGTTGCCTTATAATTTTACTTATACTTTATTGCAGATGCTGTATTTTGCAAACCAAATACTTCGAACTGCAATGTAACATAATAAGCTAATGACAAGCCTGATATTGTATAACACTAAATCCTACTTATTTAAACGGTTCTTATATCGACTACTTAAAGGATTTTCCTTTGGATTAGCCCATGATCATGAAAATGTATGAAAATCTATGAGTTTTCTATATGATCTGATAAGATTTCAAGAAACAGACACATCAGTAATAAGGCATTTAAGGGTTGAATCGCACCAATAAATAACGCATCTCATGTTTAACTCTGTTAGCAATAGTAGAAAACTTGCTCTGCAGCATCCACTATGATTATGTCCCTTGACCTAGCTAGAATTTTTTTTAGAAGAGTTTATGAAGCATTTCTACTCACCTGTTTAGATCCCAATGCAGCACACTAAAATGTAGTCATTATTAAAGCAGACCTCCGAGTGAAGCTGTAGTGTGGGTACAGCAGCTGCTTTATCCCACTCCACTACCTCCTTAATCTGAAAGATTGACCTCTTGGCATTGAGTTCTGCTAATCTTTGTGTCAGTCACATGACCCAATTAGCAAAGAGCTGTAGAGCTTATATCCAAGTTACTGTTTTGTTTATTTAGTTGTTATGCTTTTAAATAAAAATATATTATTATACTATATACATATACATTTATATAATGTATCAATCACTACTTTTTAATCACATGTCTCTCCCAAATACAAGTGTTCGAAACCATTATCCTCAGGTTACCTTGCCCTTTGTTGCCATTACCACATTGGGGATTTAGAGGAGCTGTGCAGTGCCTAAGCCACCATTTTGGACTGGGTTGAACCTCATCCAGTACAACAGGGCATGCCTTTTTCCTCTTTTGATTTAGCTTTGTTTTTGCAAGTCCAAATAATGGTGTAAATACTAAAGCCAAGCCATGAGATGGCAGCAGAATGGACAAGTGTAAAATGATGAAAACTATTGCTTTTGGTCATGTAAAGTATTACTTGATATTTTCTTTATTTCAATAAACTATTTTCATTGATTTGAAGAAAACCTTATTAACACAGGTCGGCACATGTGAATGTGTCACCCTGCGAAGGACTGGCACCTCTCAAGGGTTTGTTCCAGCCTTGTGCCCAGTGACTCGGGGTAGGGTCCAGACCCACAATGACCCTGACCTGGATAAGCAGTTAGAAACAATGAATGAATTATATGATTAAGAATTAAATGATTAATACAGTCTAAAACATGATTACCAGATATGAAATGTGTTGTTTCACTCATGTTTCACACGTTTAAAAATGTGGATCTAATATATGCCATACATATCTGTGTATGCTGTGACTGAGAGATAGGCAGCTGCTACTGACTGCTAGCTGCCACTGACCAACTAGCAGTGGCTGTTAGCTGCCAGTGAGCTACAGGCAACATATACTTGCTGACAGGAAGCTGCTACTGACCAATGGGCAATGCCAATTCTATGTGGTAATTGTAAGCAGACAATGCTCTTCTTGTGACTGACAGGCAGCTGATTTTTGGTGACTGTTGGTAGCTGGTAGCTGCTGATGACTGGCATTTGCCACTGACAAACTGGAAGCTGTTCTTACTGAATTAGCTGCTCTGACAAAGCTCCTGTTTGTTGGCTGATTTTTTGCTATTACCAGACTGGTTAAGCTATTCGATAAATGACAGCTGCCACTGACAACAACGCAGCTGCTACTTGCTTAATAGCTGCCAGAGTGGCTCTAAGTGGGCCGTACAGCTCCGAGTGAGCGCGGAAGAACATTTTAAGCACGACTCAAGCACGTCGCTGGCTTCAAGATATGTAGTTGTCTTAAAGGCTCTGGAGACGACCCAGAGGCTAAAGAACCTTTTTTATTTGTTTTTAAAAACAGGGCTGATATGGAGCT
This sequence comes from Hoplias malabaricus, assembly GCF_029633855.1. Lineage (NCBI taxonomy): Eukaryota > Metazoa > Chordata > Actinopteri > Characiformes > Erythrinidae > Hoplias > Hoplias malabaricus. The sequence goes on from NC_089808.1 coordinate 19,688,952, forward strand.
GTTTCTAAAATCTTGTGTTGATGAGCAGGGTCTCAGGGTCAATGCGATGTCTGTGGTTATGCCATGCCCCTCACCCCAGAATTTTCTTAAGGCAAGTAAACTGGACTGTAGGCCCCTCACCTCAATTCTTAAGGCACAGATACTAGACTGCAGGGCCCCTTATACACCACAGTTCAGACAGTGTGTATAGTCTTATACTTTTAGAAACCTAGGCTGTCTGGTTCACTGTGACGTCCTGCTTTGCGTAAAATGCCCTGCACAAAATAGGTATCCTAGTTATTTTCTTTCTTCTAACAATTTTCCATAACTAATGCAGCTGAGATTGCTCTGTTTGAGCATTGTTTGGAAGTTTAAGAGAATTTCAGTGAGTTCTTTGGGACATTGTGTTAGATTATTGTGTATTTTGTAGTACAGCTCTATGCCTGGTGACCATGTAATAACTGTTTTGTTTTCAGTGTTAATATTGTACCTTGTAAACATTGAGTACATTATATGGAGTACATTTTCAGCATTATGTGATTTACAGGCGTGTCTGTGGTTGGCTTAATATGAGAAATTCTTGCAATAAAAAGAGAATAACCATTTAACTAAGACCACATGTACTGAGAATGATAATGTTTGCTTACATATAGGCTACTACTCACTTCCTGACAAGAGACATGACAGTAAATATGGGTTCATCAGCACAGCTCAGTGCTGGGGTGCTATATATTCCTCGCCTGGCATTAGGTTCATGTTTCTCTACTCCAAAGAATCCAGTACTATCGTCAGTGTTTCTCTACAGGGATCAGAGAGGCAGTGTGTGCACATCTGTGTTAGTAACGGTTGCAACTTAATGTAGAATATATTCAATACAAATTTGTCCTCAAATTTTTGTACATATGGTGTATTTCTGAAATAAATTAAACTGAATAAATGAACTATATTAAAATAAATTGATAGCCCTTCAGGCGGCACGGTAGTGCAGCAGGTAGTGTTGCAGTCACACAGCTCCAGGTTGTGGGTTTGAGCCACACTCCATGTGACGGTCTGTGAGGAGTTGAATTAGATTAGCAGTTTCAGACAATGAATGAATGAATGATAGTCCTTCTACAAATTCACATGCACAATCCAGGTAATAATAAAGGGAGGCTTTCTGAAGGTCTAAGCCAGTGTTATCTAATTCTGATCCTATTCTACCTGTTCAAACAAACTTTATTCAACTAATTTTCTGAGTAGGGTGTTCCAGGACCTGGTTCTGATGCCAAATCAAAGCATGTGTGATTATCTGAACACAAAGAGTAATACATAATACTCTACAACAAGGACATGCTTCTATAAAGAATAATTTAAAATCACACAAAGGAACTAGATGAAGTACAGTGAACTTCTCTGAATGTCTGTTTATATTCTTAATTGAGCTAAATTTCCTGAAAGGGTGCACCACTATCTTGGAATTAATTAAACCATAACTACATTACAGTGAGTTTCCATCTTATTAAGTTCATCTCACTTGTAGCTACATGCACTGACTCTATTGTCATAAACACCCACCATGACTGATTATTTGCAAATTATTAGCACCATTTCTCCCATGTCCATTAATGGAAAGGAGCTGCTTTAAATATTTATTTCAATAGTGGGCCATAAGTTTTACTTAAGGGTTTACACATTTATACTGATTATAATCCAATACTGTGCTGAGTACAAAACAAATAATACAGTCCTATAGTTCTGTAATCAAATCAAAATAATGATTGTAGACATGAGAGACCTAATGGATTTCATAAGTTTGCAGTTCACCCCATAATCAGATTACCAAAAATATATTATTAAAATATCAGAAGTGCTATGTATTTCGTTTTCACTGAAACGTAATATTTTAAACTACAACTAGTAGAGGGTACCTAGTTCTGTTGGAGATAAACTATGCCCTTTTTTCAAAACACAAAGGCTGCATTTCCTACATTCGCCTTTCCACAAAACATCTAAATCCCCCACTTTCTGGTTTCTACCCACTTGCTGCGTACGCCCCTCCCACTTGCTGGTTTCCACCCACTTGCTGGTTTCCGCCCACTTGCGGGCCTCCGGCCTGCAGAAATATGTACTTGGATTTAACCAACTGCAGTGGGCAGTGGACTACTACTGTCTGACTGATAGCTGCCAATCCCTGAGTGATATCATCACAATCATCATCTTTTCCGCTCATCTATTTCAGGGTCACAGTGGCAACAGGGTGAGCAAAAAAGCCTAGATGTCTCAATCCCCCACAACTTCCACCAGCTCATCCTGGAGAATCCCCAGGCGTTACCAGGTCAGCCGGGAGATATAATCCCTCCAGCGTGTCCTGGGTCTACCCCAGGACCTTCTTCCAGTTGGACCCGCCTAGTAAACCTCCAGTGGGAGGCGTCCAGGAGGCATCCTTACCAGATTCCTGAACCACCTCAACTGACTCCTCTCAACACAAAAGAGCAGCGTCTCCAAGCTCCTCCCTAATCACTAAGCTCCTCGCCTGATAACGGAGAGTACGCCCAGCAACCCGTCGGAGAAAGCTCATTTCGGCCCGCTTGTATCCCCGATCTCATTCTTTCGGTCTTTACCTAGAGCTTGTGACCATAGGTGAGAGTGGGAATGTAGACTATGCTTTATGGCTCAGGTCTCTCTTCACCACGACAGTCCGGTACAGTGACTGCATTAGTCCAGTGCAGTGACTGCAAAGTTCCACGACGCCAGGGGCACCTTCGCCCCTGCTCTGTGCCCGATGGGCAGTGCACCGCACCCCTACTCTTGATCTTGCGGGTGGTGAGCCCACATGATCCTCCCATGCTGCCTTTTTGGGCTGAGTCCGACCGGGTTACGTGAGCTGCCTGGACACCAGGAGCTCGTCGTAGGACCCTACCCTCAGGCCTGACTACAGGGGTAGGTCCTGACAACCCTCTCCCGGGCAGGGTACACTTTATATTCCCTTCAAGATTTTAGGGGTGCTTCTCAGTCGTGTTTTTCTGGATCTTCACTCCAGACCTGTTCACCATGGGAGACCCTACTGGGAGCTAACCGCTCCCAACGACATAGCCCTGGAGGTCTTGAGACCTCACAAGCCCTTCCGCCACAACAAGGCCCCGATCCAGGAAGGGACTGACTGATGGGCCAAAGTGTAATGTGTTTATGAACTCCAGTGTCTGTAAATGAGTAAAAAAAACAATCAGTCTTAGTTTAGTCTTAGTCCGGAATGCTAGGATTTTTCTCTCACTCTCTGCCTATAGCAGAGGCATTTGGAGTTTTTTAGACCATGGACAGAACTCCAAACGTTGAAAAGCATGAACTGAGATGAGGATATTGCTCTATTCCTGCTCCATAGGTGGGAAATATTGAATTATTTTTTGCTGTTTCTGATCACTGAAGGTGGAAATGTCTCCAAGCTCAGAAGATGGCTATTAGTGCTACAAAACTAAACAGAAATTAGAAATTAGTTTCTGGGGTAATTCAAACATTGAATAAAAACCTATAGACAAGTTAAAATTTCAGCCACATACAAACAGTAGTTGTGATATATATATATATATATATATATATATATATATATATATATATATATATATATATATATATATATATAACATTATGAGACCTGGAGCTTCTGAACACAATTAATCAGAGAGAACTGGGTTTACCTTTAAATCAACTTTAAATTATCTTTGCAAAAACATCAAGAGTACACTGATGATCATAGAATTCTTTCTGATATCAACCCATACGAAAAACACATTACTGATTAATGCATTTTAGCTAGACAAAATCTTTAAGCGTTTTTAAGAATAAAAGTAATTTAGTAAAAATACCGATGCTAAACTTTTTGTATGATGCTCTTGTATGACAAAACACTTTGAGCTGCCAATACAGGACAGGGATGGTCAAATCTAAGAGGCTGTAATAGTTTTGTAAGTAATGTGAGAGGACAGAGGGACAGGACAGACCCACACTGCCGCTGCTGCAGTCGAATAATCAACAAAAGCAGACGCCGAGGAAAGGGCCATTTTACCCCTCGAAGTACAAAGGGAGCTGGTCGATAAGAGGTGGGGGAGACGTTTTTTTCTTCTTCTTTTTCGGTCATATCGCTATGCATCTTTATAATGTATCGTTGTTGGGTAAACACATGCGAAACATAACCTAAGATATCGCTGTACAAATAACGACGACGCTGAAAACCGTTCATATCCCTGAGGCTCTGGAAGGACTCGTCTGCGCATCTGAGTGGCCGCCGCTGAAATGTCGCCGACTGGCTACTTGTGTGTCTTATGATTTCATATTCAGCGCTATAATAACTACCAGACGGTAAGTAGTTCAGCAGTTACATAATAAACCACAAAACAAACACCGACTCGATGGATGAATAAGCTAATCTCGTCTTGTTCTGACATACGAAAATATGAATCATAAGTCATAACCAATAACGGAATATTATGCGCAACAGGTACGCAACAGGTCGCCTGTACAGTACGCTGAAGAATTGCCTTCTTATTCGCCAACTTGTTTAATCGAGTTTTCAGATCCACCTTAAATGCTACAGTGGCTCCTTTGTGGCGCCTAGCGATAGAATGTAACCTATGCATCATTTAAGGTGGAACTTAAAATTACTATTTATTATGTTCTGACAACATTCTGTAACGTATGAAACATATAAAGGTTAGTGAACGCATCATGAAATAGTGTGTTTGGGCCGTATTATCCTCTTCAGTGGGAAATATATTTTATTCTGAAGGTGTGTCCATGTTTAATTTGTCGTTTTGACGCTTTATTTGTTGGTGGCACCTAAGCTGCGTGTTATAAATCACGAAGCTAATTTCCAAGCTCATTTTTCCGTTACACGTGGCCAGGTACAGAAGGCAAGTCTCTCTCTCTCTCTCTCTCTCTCTCTCTATATATATATATATATATATATATACACACACACACACGTTTATATTATTATTATATTATTATATAAGCATTATTAAGCATTATAAGCATTATTATAATAATGCTCCCTTATATTTCCAAAACATCTTCAATCCAAAATTGTAGTATTATAATAATCAGATAGTGTTGTATAAATTTAAATAATAAAATACATTGCCACTGAGATGAAAATTGCATATTAGTTGTTCCCAGTTAAAATTGTAACTTAAAAGAAAACAGAAAGAGTCACAAATGTTTAAAATTTAAAAGTTTAATGTTCTTTAAACAGATATTTTTAAAGTGCCAGAGTCTTTTGTTCCTGGTGCTTCCCCCTAGTGAAATTCATTTTTACAGCACTCTACTTAAATCAATGGGGAGGGGGCGGTCTCCTGCCTACTTTAAAAGCTACATAGTGCAGTTTCTGCAGTGCTGAGCCCAGAGCAGCAATGACAGAGGAATGTTTTCCCTATTACAGGTCAGGGAAACATCACAATGATTTAGAATCTGTAATTGTAAGGTAAATGAACCTTGTCTTAATTTAGGCCTAGGGTGTTTAATTATGCATATCAGTAATGGTAGAAAACATAGCACATTGTGTGTCAAAAGTGAGGTCACCACAGGTCTAGCACCTCTACTGGCTGGTGGCATTAAGATGGGTAGCTACACCATACCCCGTAAGTTCTCTAAGGCAAAGCAGCCAATTTCCAGTGTAATTTTCCCTCTAAACTGACTTTCCATCTCCAGTGTCTAATTTCAACAATTAGATTTAACTGCAGTAATGTTGCCAGATTTTATTAATCCTGCCTCCCCAACTCAAATGGTAAAAGTTAAATGCAGACAAAAACCGATGCAGTTTAACAAATGAAAATGATTAAGGTTGTTTGCAGCCTGTAAAAATCACTCTTGCACTCCTGACATGGCTGAGCTCTGCAAGAAGGGGACGGGTTAACCCAAATGAGGAGGCGTGTGTTTCTTGTAGAGAGTCTGGCACATTTTGCCACTTACCCAATCACAGGTGTGCTATTTGGCATGACGTGTAGAGTGGGTCACAATACCAATCAACGCAACTGGCAGAATCCTGACAGTGAGACATTAATGTAATGAAAATATCATACTCTCTGTGAACTTGTGGGCGACTACTGCCCTAAGAGTTAAAATATCATATAGACATATTATTTGCTTCTTTTCTCAAGTATTGCCATGCTTTGTTCCTTCCCTGTGCTCTGTTTTGTTAACACCTTCATCATTTTTTAATCTAAAGTGTACAGTTACTGGCACAGCTACAAATTTTACATTGCAACCTACCGTGTCAATATATATATTCTTTGTTTTTCAACATTGCCATTAAATTTATATACTTATTTCACATTTAATGTGGCTCATATCATACCTGATGCAACTCATCAACTTAATATCGGTCTCTTCATGAACTGGATGAGGTGTTTTCAGCAAAGTACGAGCTACACAAGTCGATTGCCTGGATAAAAATTAGAAACCTATACTGATAGAGGTTCTTTCACATTTATTAAATATATAGTTTCTTTATCTGCTAAGACAGTTACATTAAAACATTATACACACTTTCAGTAAAGAGTGCTCTGTCATTTAGACTATTCACTAAAGCATTTTGGTATCCAGCACTGTGGTTACATTCTCACGCCGCCTCCCCCCTTGATCCTCTCACTCCTTCAGATCTGAAATCCCATCCCATCCTCCAACTCACAATGCTCCCTGAACACTTAAGAGCCAGCCCTGTTGCCACAGCAACATATGACCAGGGACAATGAACCTTGCCACAAAATCCCCCTGTCTTCCCATTCTAAAACAAATAGCCATACATATGCACAAGTTCAATAACATGTTGAATGTACTTTTACAGACTATTATACTTTTCAACGTACATACACCCTTCTAACCTAGTTGTTATTCTTTGGGCATAAACACGCTCTGACTGCCTAAAAGATTTGAGCTTATTAGCATTGGCACCACATTCCTCAGTAAAGAGCATGAAGACGTGACGTTTGTCTACAGCAAAGGAAGAAGAGCAAACACACTAATTTATTCCTAGCACTGAGTCCGGTTCCTTTGAAAAATTAACCCACAGGTGGATTGCTGTTTTTACCTCACTAAAGAACCACAAAGCCCCCTCAAAACAATGAGTTTTTAAACAATGAGTGCAGTTATAGCACTTTCTTCATATTAGGTCAGTCCCTTCCCTTGCCACCTTTAAATAAACAGTGGATGTTTTGCCCACTTTTGTTCTTATGAATAGACGTCATGGTGAATACCGAAATACAGAATGGTTCTGCTACAGGCAGAAATAAAATCACATTTAGAGGTTAATTAATGTGGGAAAAATATTTAAAAATTGATGTGGTTTTGTATGGAACTCTGAACAATTTTACTTGAAAAAGGGTTATAATCAACCAATTTTGTTTCTATTCTGGAATTCACTGTTTGTCAATTTTGAAATACAAATTATATACATATATGGTCAACAGGTTAATGCCAAACAATTGTTGTCACTATCTGCAAGGACAGAATGACTGCTAGTATTATGTAATAAATACATAGCAGGTTTTTATGTACCTTTTAAATACAACTGAAGCAGTTGCCTCCTGTAATTGAGAGAAAGGTTGTAGAGACAAAAGTTGAAATGGCTCAAAGACCAAATTTACAACACCCTCCAGTCTGACATGTACTTCAAAATATAAAGACCCTTTAAATATAAATAACCAGATTACTGTTGAACTGATGAAATTCATTAGTAACATTAATCTTGCTATTTGCATATCTTTAAAACGCTCTGTTGGCAAAACATTGTGCCAATCATAGATAGGCTAAACATGCTAATTAACATTGTAGATAGACTTGCATAGTTTGTAGGGCTGTCAAAATTAGTAACTATAAAAAAACATTTACTTTAACAGGCTAAGTACATTTGAATAGTAATGGAAATTTTTTAGGCTCTGCAAAACAGCTCAGTAGAAAAAATAGCTTTGGAAAAATTTTGCATATAATTTCGGATTGTCGCACTTCAGTCCAATCTAATTTATCCAAAGTGCACAGAATGGGGATGGGCGATTATGGCCCCAATACAATATCACAATATTTCAAAGTATTTCTGGGTTAACATAGGTTAATATTGTAAATATATGTTTAAAAAAAAAAAACTGTAAACATTTGTTTTGTTTTGTTTTGTAAACAGTAACTTGTCAAAGTTTTGTATAAAAAAAATAACGTAACAAATAATTCTACCAAAAATTTAAAGTGCGTGCATAAAAACAGAATAAATATAAATAATTGTACCATTAAAAAAACAAAACAAAATTTACAACTTAACAGTAGACAACAACAACAGCAAAAATACAAAATGGATGCTGTACTGAGTCAGTGTAGTTGGCTTTTCATCTCTCCTTGCAATGTTTTTGACTTTTCTCATACTCAACTGAGGTGACGGAACAAATTTGTTTCCGCCTTTTGTTGATACAGGCTTGTTTCATATCTGACATGGCACTGTGGTCTGTTGTACATCTCATATTTTATTTGATTTATTCATATATAAATTACCTCCACATGAATAAAGTAGCTCCTATTTTTGGAACTCTTTCCACTGCAGAAACAATTTGTTGCCTTGTTGTTGCTGTGCCTAAACGACTCGTAATGAATATATGCCATGTTAACTGAATTACATTACATAAAAGTCCGATTAGCACAATATAGATTTAATTTTAAATATATATATAATCAATTTTATAATGAACGATACAATATGACCCAAACCTTACTACAGAATAATGCAGAGTGACCACACCTTACATGCTGTGACAAAATTTTCAGTGTGTGTAGACCCCAAAGAAAAATTCAAGAAAAATAATATATTTCATGATGCATTAATGCATGTTAGATATTAATAATCTGTATTTTCACTGAATGCTTACTATGCATCTTTGAAGTAATTATATCCTTGATACCATGACAGCTTAAAAATTGTGTTTAAGTGATGCTACACATTGTGTAAAAGGTCTCTTTTTGATTTCATAGAAGCTGGCAGTGAGGTCCTTCCACATCTACACTTGCAAAGACTTTTTGTTCTTCTACCTCTTCTTCAAAAAGTTTCCCAAAGTTTTCAATATCCCTTCCCTCCAAGCCCAACTAAAGGCCTTCTCAGCCTTTACATGCCCACTGCAACCTTACCTGCCAGCCCATTACTCTTTGACATCACCCACAGGATCCATTCCCAACACTCCCTTTCAAGTATTCTTCACATTAGTAGTACAGTACGCCTCAATCTGGCATGGCTTCTCCAAAATTAGCTGTGCCTGCCACACCTACCACTTTGTCTTCATCCTCCTCCCGGTCTGCTGCTTCCTTCTGTGCTCCACAACACATTAGTAGCCTTAGCTCAGTGCCTGAGGCCCCTGCTAGCCCACTGGCAACATCCTTGTGCCCAAGTACTATTCCGGCAGCAATGGTCAGTGCCCCTGTCAATATTGCTGTAATCCTGGAGGAGCTTCGTATTTTGCAGCAAAGGCAGATCCACCAGATGCAGATGACTGAAGAGATCTGCCGGCAGGTGTTAAGACTTGGAGAAACATCTTGTGATGATACAGCTCCCCTCATTTTGTCACCACTGCCATTCTGTTTGGAAGGTTCAGACCGCACGTCAAAACTTCCTCGACTTAATAAAACCCCACCCCCCACCTCTATTACCCCTCTCTTGGCATGCATCTCAACACTGCTTCCTTCTCAGTCTTCAAATAAACCTTCTAAACCTGCCCAGTCCCTGTCCCCAGAGAAGCACACTAGTGTTACAAGCTCTCGCTCTGTTGTGTCATCCTCAACACCAGGTGCTATAAGCTATCCGCTTATAAGTAGCCTCTCCTTTGGCTTACCTACCCAGTACTTATATGAGAAGTCCTCGAATGCCATAACATCTGGTGCACCCCCTGCTACTGCTGACTCAGAAGAGCAACAGAACTCAGCTCAAGGAAGTAGTGTAGCATCCTCAGGACGTTTGCAGCACACTTGCCGGTTTTGTGGAAAACACTTTAGTAGTGACTCTTCCCTGCAGATACATCTGCGCTCTCACACGGGTGAAAGGCCTTACCAGTGCCCTGTTTGTCTTAGCCGGTTCACTACAAGAGGAAACCTCAAGGTTCACTTTCTCAGACATCGTGAACAAAACCCAGAGCTGTCGTTCTCCCTTTTGTCTCCTGCACTCTTTGTGCCTGGAGCAGGGGGAACAATTGGAGGATCAGCGCAATCTCAGTTGGTTAGTTCTGCTAACACCAGTACTCTGGACAGGCAACAGAAACGCAGAGCAGAAGATGACCTGAGTAGTGTAAGTTTGGAAGTTTCTGGTACAAGTGGTGGAATGTCCACAGCCTTGCAACGCTCCCCACCCTCCTCTCTGCCCCTGCCACCTAGTATAGATTTGGCACTGTTGACCACTGCTCGCTCCCTCTTGCAGCTCAACTGTGTTGCTGCAGCTGCTGCAGCTGCAGCTGGTACCTCAATTTCCACCTCTTCTTCAAATGTGGCTTCTTCTTCCTCCTCATCAACATCTGCACTCACTGGACTGTTTAAAGGAGCAAAGCAACAGCGCTTTGATGAAAATACTCCTCCTGTACCTGACTTGCTCCCCCAATCTACCTATTCTCAACTAAGCCACTTACCTAAAATCCTTTTCCCAGCTGCCTCCTCCCACCACCATACAGCTTTTGGACTTCTTAGATCTCCAACTTCAACAGCATCCAACCCATCATCCAGTCAGCAGCAAATGACCTTCTCCTCTGCACCTTACCCTAAAGATTCAGCATCTTCGGTTTCTGCTTCCACTCCAACTTCAGACACATCTAAATTGCAGAAACTTGTGGAAAAATTGGAGAAAGAGCCTCAAACGTATAGTCACTGGCTTCCTGGCTCTAGTGGAAATCCTTCTAGCAGTTACAGCACAGGAGGAGCCCTGAAAACTGCAAGTACATCTACTACTTACGTGGTAACCTCCCCACCATTCTCCACAACCAATACTCCACCTTCCTCATTCAGCAGGGAAATGATGGCAGCCCTTGGAATAGATGCCAAAGGAGAAAATGATTTTGTGGGGTCAGTGATACCTAACCTACACTTCATGACATCTTCTGGATCACTCACTCCAAACCAGTGCAGTGTATGTCTCCGGGTGCTTAGTTGTCCCAGAGCACTACGCCTCCATCAAGCCACTCACCTGGGTGAACGTCCCTTCTCCTGTAAGTTGTGTGGCCGATCCTTTTCCACCAAGGGCAGCTTAAGGGCACACCTTGCTACCCACCGAGCGCGTCCACCAAACAATCGCACCCAGAATTCCTGCCCACTTTGTCAAAGAAAGTTCACCAATGCTGTGGTGCTGCAGCATCACATTCGAATGCACTTAGGAGGACAGCTACCAGCAGATGGTGTTGGAGATCAGGCCTCATGTGAGCTATCTAAGTCTCAGGTGCAAGACAACCTCAGTACTGCTTCAACTATATCATCTAACATGGATAATTCCCAAGAGAGCAGTTCATCTGTGATTGCCCCAGATCCCCTTGTTCTTAGTACCTCTTCCTCAAGAAGTACCAAAAACAAATTCAGTTCAGAAATGATTCCCCTATCTGACCTAAGCATGGACCAATCTCTACATCACATTCCTCCGTCATCAGAGAGTGCTAATGTGTCTCCTCTAGCAGCATCTATCACCTCCCCTAAATCTACACAACCACCCCCAGCTTCAGGCAAAATAGGATCTCCTGTAAATGACGAAGACATGGTTGACCATCCCATTAAATCTGTCACTATCGAAGACAATTCAGCTCCCATCTCACTTTGTGAAGCAAAAAGCAACCAACCTGACCATACAGTTCATGGAACTCAAGTGGACCTCAATTCCTGCGAATTAAGCTCAAGCCTGGAAAATTTGCTGAGTATGCCAGCCCACAACTCTTCAGCATTTTCTCAACCGTTAACCACACCACCGTCTTTGCTGACGCTTAACTCTGAAGATTATCCTTCTCACACCGGATCCCTGTCAGAGTCTGACATGAATATTATCTGTAAACCCAAATCACTTACACCAGAGTCAAATAAAGGAGGTGATATCTTGCAAGACACAACAAGGATTGTCCCAGCATCTGAGATGGACAGTAATGCAACAGCATTGTCATACACAGTGGAAAAGGCAAGTGAGGGACTGGAAAACAGTGCACTGGACTCATCCCAAATGGAACAAGTTGAGGCAAAGGAAGATGGCCAGAATAATTCCACAATACAGAGTGATGTTGTTGGTGTTAAAGAGGCTGCAGTTGCTGAAAAAGAGCAAGCACAACCAATGGTATCTACATCTTTGGCTTCTTCTTTCTCTCTGACTCGTCCAGACAAAAAAATCTACTGTTGCTCGGAATGTGGCAAAGAATACGCCAGTCGCAGTGGCCTGAAGGTGAGGGACTAAATAGAAATGCCTTACATAAATGCTTATTTCCACTGATTAATGTAAAGGTCTGTATTTGAGTGATAAGCTGAGCTAGTTTCAGTTTTACATTTATATAATTAGTACCATTGTGCATTTTGTCAGGCACCCATACAATATAGACCAAATTAGTAGTTCCCTAAAAGGTTGTTTTCAGTCATGTTTCTGACAACACACAAAATCCAGATAGAGGGCAGGAGGCGAAAAAACAGAAGAGTGGAGCATATACTGTGCTAGTTTATATATTACATGAGAAATGTACAAACAGTAAATTAAAACATGTAGGAGTTGATGTTTGTTATGGAGAGCAATTTTTAACTGAACTGTAAAATTAGCTGCTCTAGAGGCAGTGTAAGAAGTGTTCTTCAGATGTCCTTTTACACAAGAACACTAATGAATGCTCACAAAGGTATTGAGACATCACCATGTTTTTAGCACTTGGGTCAACTTTTGTACCAAGAAGTTCCATGTTGACTGTCACGTGGTTCTTTTTTTTTGTCGTTTGGATTAATCAAGCAACAACATTCAAAACCTTGATGCCACTTGATGTTACTTTGGTTTACTTAATGTAAAATTAAGTTTTTAAGTCCATAGCCAGTGGACACCCTGTGTGCCTATAGAACTAAACAAAATACAATTCTCGCCCCTCATAGACCTCACAATAAAGTAAATTTTTCCTTTTCTACATTAAGTGGTTTGGCAGGTATATACTGGTGCCTGCTGCAGCATTTAAGGTAGAACAGGGCTGCCCACCGCTCCAGGCATGGGTGCTCACTGCCCCCTAGTGTTCACTAGTGTGTGGAAATGTGTGTTTTGCTGCACGGATTGGGAGAACACTGTGCAAGCACAGTAGCCACTAAAGTCATTCTAATTCTAAGTTCAAAAGATTTTGAAACACAAAGGACATGCTTTATGAGAGCATGTGATGGAGTTACCGGTATATTTAAAATCACTTTCTGTCCTCCATCTGCAGTTCATGCAGTGATGTGATGTCATCTATAAACAACCTATTACAAATTGTAGTCCATCTGCTCTTCTGTATAATTTGCTAGCCTCTCCCCTTTACTTGTAAATTATATATTTGGTGCCGTTATTCTCAGCACTATAGACCTGATAAATTGAGGTCAGTGATAAAATGAAACCTGATAATAGAATGCCATATATATTCAGTGAGTTAATGTATTGTGTTAATATGTGTCAACAGTCCTGTTTTTATGTACTTACAGGGCCATATGAAGCATCATGGGATTACCCCTCATGTCCCTGCAAGATCCAGGGTCTCTGAAAGACATCATGCTTCGACTTCACAAAATCTGGCCATCACTGCTTCTCCACCTCCAGCCACTAGAGCTTCTGTCAGTTTCTTGAACCAGTATCAAGCCCACCACAGTGTCAGCCATGTGAATCCAAAAGGGAACTCTCCAGATCGTACTATGAGTCATAAAGGGAAAAGGTCAGAGGCGTTAGATCAGGATGAAGGCTAAAGGACAGTGTGAAAATGGTTGACTGAAGAAACTGAAACATGAATTGAAGTAACGTAAATAGCATTTATATATATGCATATGTATCAACTTATCTCTTTCTTGTTTACTGGATTTTTTTGTTAATTAATGAAATTAGGAAATTTTGTTTTTCTTTTAGGTAGTTTAGTACTAACTGTGTCTGAGACTTTACACAATGAATGTAAATTTGGCATCTTGAATTGATTTAGGCTTTGAAATAATGGTACTATCATATCTGTTATCTTATATAGGATTAACTGGTCACATTACCAATTCCTTTATAACAACTAACACACAGATGCATTTGCCAGGATAAAGCTGAGTGATGGAGGCACAACTAGGGCAGTCCTACCCACTCAGAGAGAGTTATTAAGCCAAATTGCAGTATAAACAACTTTATTTGCACAAATAAAGTTCTTTATCAAAAGTTATTAAGCAAAAGTCATGTGTAAATATGTTGTAATATTTTGATAAAAGTGTATTTAAATATAGCACTTTTATGCCATAAAATTGCAAAACAAATAAAAATTAAATATATTGTCAGTTTGGAGCAAAAAAATAAACAAACAAACAAAAAAACAATCACTGGATTAGGAACACCTACTTTGTATCTTCACTCTTTGTCAGCACCACTGACCATACCCTGCCCTTCAGCGCTCAGGACGCCCACAGACCAGGTGTGATGTGGTGGATAATTCTCAGCACTGCAGTGACACTGATGTGGTGGTGGTGTGTTAGTGTGTGTTGTGCTGGTGCGAGTGGATCAGACACAGCAGTGCTGCTGGAGTTTTTAAACCCTGCGTCCACTCATTGTCCACTCTGTGAGACACTCCTCCCTCATTGGTCCACCAAAGTCAGAGACAGTAGCTCATCTGTCGCTGCGCAGTGTGTCGGTCGTCCTCTAGTCCTTCATCAGTGACACAGGACGCTGTCGGCTGGATGTTTTTGGTCGGTGGACTGTTCTCAGTCCAGACACTGAGGGGTTTAAAACTCCAGCAACACTGCTGTGTCTGATCCACTCGCACCAGCACACACACTAACACACCACCACCACATTAGTGGTGTGTCATTGCAAACACTGAAAATGATCCACCACCACATCACACCTGCTCTGTGGCGGTCCTGTTGGTGTTCAGACCACTGAAGAGTAGGGTGAAATGGGCCAAGAAATTATGCAGAGAAACAGGTGGACTACATTTTGCAATGGTAGAACTACAGGGTGCTCCTGTATGGTCAGTGGAGCTAATAAAATGAGTACACTACAGTGAGTGTATATACAAGGAAGGTGTTCCTAATCCAGTGATCATTCAGTGTATGTCAGCTGTTTCTACTCTTGATCGTTTGTCAGTAGTACAAAGAAACAGCAGTGCAAAATTCCTGAAATTATTCCAGCACTATTGATATCTCTTTCCACACTTTGCAGTGATTAGGATACATGGCCAAGCACAGTTCGCAGATGAGAAAGTACACAGCAATATCCTGGGGGCCTCAAGATTAATTTAAATTCTCTTTATAACCACAATGATCTAGCCTTTTTTTTTTTCTTATAACATTAAAATGTGAGTGGAAGGGGATATGCTACAATACCCTATTACTGTAGCTCACAGGAGCTACTTCAGTCATAAACATATTGACACCATGTAAACACTCTTGTGAATGGCATGGCTTTAACAATGTGTGGCTTTAGGTCACAATATACTGTAAATACTCATTTAACTTCAGGCTTTATTAATGTTTTTCCTTTCAAGACTGTACTATAACAAATAATGTAATCTGTAATGTGTCAACAATGGATTAGCGGTCAGTGATTTGTCAACCATACATAGTGTTTAGATCACTTTAAATGTCAGTCAGTGAAAAGTCTTGGTGATCAGTTCAGAGTTGTTGCTGCAGTAACTACCGTATTTGTTGTCAGTGTCCTTTCCCAAACTGAAACTATAACAAATTCAAAACCAGGTCAAAATGTCACACTTTCTGTGATGTTACTTTGGCAACCTTCTGTGACTGTTCTGGATCTGAGTTGATGTTCACTATCTAAATGTTTTTGCTGAAATGATATGCACTCACCGACCACTTTATTAGAAACACCCAACTTACTTTGCTAGTGTTTCCTTTCTGTTAAAGCATCATTGTGTGATATTTTTATGCTAAAAGTAAACAGTCAAAATCACTGTGATGCTCCACTGACCTGTCATACATAGAGAATTCCCTCTGTCTTTCCTACACCAGGCTCAGCACTTGAAAAGCTGCATTATGTAACTTTTAGAGGAGGGTAGGAACCGTCCGCCGCCCCCTTTTAATAATTTAAGTACAGTGCTGTAAAAATGTAAAAACACTAGGGGGAGCCCCAGAAGTTAAAATCTTACCTAGTTTTGCTTTAAAGCATAGTTTCTGCTATGCATTCTCTGGCCTTTAAATGTTACAGAGCCTTTAAAAGATTCTCATGCTTGTATATGGTTTAAGATAAGTGCAAAGTACATTTTTATGAAATAATCTTTTTTTTTTTAATTTAATACACTGCCATGTCAGCGTCACTGCTGTACTGAAAGTGGTCCACCACCTAGACAATATCTAGACAGCAGTGGTCCTGTGGTGAGAATCTGAACGGTGATTTTGTGGCAAACCCACTCTACAGCTGTACAAATACTACAATACTATTGCGTAATTTATGTACACTAATATTAACTAAATGTTCAAAGAAGGAATTTCTAATAAACTGGATGGTAAGTGCATTTCTTAATATATACAAGTAACCTATGTCTTAGTCCAGTTGTTTATGTGCTGCCATTTATTAAAATTTCTTCTTCTTCAAAAATAAATAAATAAAGAACCAAAACCTTTTCATATAACGAGTATATGAGTATTATTTATTGTGATATCATGGATGACATCTGTCCAACACTGTCTAATAGATTGTGGAAACACCTTCTAATCCAAGTATTCAGCTGCTTTAAAATGTACTCATAGACACAAGTTCAGTTGCAGTTGCATATACAAATATCCCCAACCCAGTTTAGTGATAAAGGGTCAGCTAATGCTTCACAAAAGCCAATGTGTGGAACAGTGGAAATGTGTTCTTTGGAGTGATGGAGCACCATCCAATAACTTTGGGATGTGTGTGTTTTTTTTTTGTAATTTTCCTACAGCAGTAGAGAATTTCACTCATGTTTGAGGCTAAAATGCATGAGAGCCTCAAAGAAATATTATTATATTATTATTATTAATATTAGATTTTTTTAGAGGCTGTTATTGCAGTAAAGACAAACTCAAACTCTTAAAGGGACATTAGGTTGAAGTTTAAACTAAAAATTACAGCTTCAAAATTATTGTGAGGATAGATCCTTGGTCATTGCTGTCCTGAGCTCTACAGAGACTACACTATGTACCTTAAGGAGGCATAGTGATGTGACATAGTGTTACTTTAATACTCAAGTTCAACAGAAATAGTTTATGAGGAGCAGCATACAAATGTTTGAACATATAATAAATACAGGCATATGCAAAATAATAGATACCACTGATTTTCTAAGTGCATGTGGGAATCACAGCCAATAAATGGGCAATTTTGGGAGGAAAAGCCATATGCCATAACCATCTCTAGTGGTTGTTAATTTATTTTATATAAACAGTTAAAATAGCTCCTCAGGGGTGCACTGGTCTAGATCTTGGCCCTATAGTTTGGAGGTCTTTGCTCACTGGTGATCTTTAGCCGAGGCTCAAGCCAAGAGTGAACTTCAGTTTCTTGATGTGTAGATCCCTCAATCCCTGCGATGTAATAGGAGCATCTGACCACAAGGTGTCTCATGTTGTCCAGTTTATTGAACATCCCACTCCTAAATCATGGCCATTAATATTGAGCAGGGTCCTTTTCAACTTTTACAGCTTCTGCACGTCTTGGGAAACTTCACAGAAACGTTTGACGTGTGTCAGAAAGTACATTTGTGAGAACCTGGCACAAATTCTTTCTTCCCATTCACCCCAAATGTATTCAGTGGCTTTGAGGTCAGTTCTCTGCACATCAATGGTGTTCCTGTATACCAAATCCATCAAACCATGTCTTAAAGGCAAAGTTCATGATTTGAATCCAATACACTTTATAAAAAAAATACAGAGAATGTTTACTTACTATTTGCTAGCTCTCTGATCTGTTTCCAAACTGGAAAAATTTCACAGCCCTGGTACTGTAAATGGGAGAAAAACTAAGTGTCTCAGTCTGAAATGGCTCAAGCTTTCTCTCTGTGTGTAGCTGAGACATGGCATTTGAAAGTGTTCGGACAGTAGAGAGACTTCTGAATGTTGAAAAGCTTGATAATGATGTGGATGTTTCTCTATTCCTGCTCCATAGGTGAGTAATATTGACTTATTTGTTACTTAAGGTGAAACTCTCAAAATTAGGGAGAGCTCTAACTGCATGAATGTAGACACTGACTGAAAGTGCTACAAAACAAAACAGGTTAGAGATGAGTGGTAATTCAAACAATGAGTAAAACCCACAGAGAGGGTAAACGTCAGCCATGAACAAGCTGCAGCCAGATTCTTGCTCAACAAAACTGTTCCACATTAAATGACGTGGAGTTTCTGAATGAACACAAATGTTAGACGGGAGTTTGTTTTGCTGTGAGAACAGCAGTTCTGAAAACTGGTTGTGGAACTCTGCACTGGGGTACAGTTATTCTGGAGCAGGAAGAAGCCTTCCCTAATCCTGCCCCAGATTGCTGTACCCTAAACCCTAGAAAACCAACAGCATTACAAATTCCAGTAGGTAGCTTGTCCTGGCATCCACCAACACTAGATTCAGAATGCCAAAAATTAAGCCCAGACATGTCTATTGTTTGTAGACATGCATGCACCTACTTGCCTGTAGAAACACGCAATGCCCTTCTACACTTGGCAGTCTTGCCAGACGAACTTGCAAGGCCTACTGATTTGAGGTTAAATAGTTGTTGTTTTAGGCTCTTCACAGTACTGGGCGTTCTTGTTTCGAACTATTAGAAACACCCCTAAAAAACAAGAACGCCCTGGTTCTATCAAACTGTACTGTGGGGGTGGGAGTTGGCAGGGGAAACGGGGGAGTGCTTGTTTCCAATGGGTGGGTATTGGGGGACTGCTTGTTGAATAGAAAGCCTGCCAGCTCGCACCTTTCTAGCGACCACGTCAACAGCTCAGAGAAAAGAGCAAGCGAGGGAAGAAAAAAAAAAAACCCAATATGACACCAGAGTGAGAGAGAAGCGATATTTAGAGTACTAAAGATCGCCAGGGTACAGAGAAGACAATATGGCCACTCGACGCGTTCAGTTTCCCCCGAAGTGATTGAAAAAATGTACTTGTTGCTGTTAGTTGATGAGTTAATGCAATGCAGCGATAAATCGTGCAATATTATTTTTGTTAACATCTGTTATTTGATAGAATAGGATTACAAGAATTCCTGAGAAATAACTATAAGGGAAAAGCTGTTAGATATACACAGTTTTACGTTGTGGTGGTATTTCTGCAGCTCGAAAAGTACTCAGAAACGTTTTTGGGGAGTTAACGGCTTTCAGGGAGAAGACTGTCCTCCAGAAATGGCGGTTTGGTCGGATGCACTCGCCCAGCTTTTGCTCTTCTCGTTTTGGCTGTGTGTTCAAGGCGAGGCACAAAAACAAGACTTAAAACCTGAGGTAAGTAGATTTTTACTTTTACTGCACTATCAGAGAGATGTGAGATAGCAAATGACATTAAAATCAATAATGCAGCACTTTAAATGTTACATTAAAGGATAATTCATTGGATTTATACACTTTAGGAATAATTACATGTTTAAGGTATAAACAGAAACATCCAGCGTCGTTGGTAAGAAATGTTCCATTTTCGAGATATTTGCCAAGTCAAAACTACAGAACAGTTCACTGTAGTGGTGAGTATAGAAACCAGACGTCTGAAGCGTCTAAAATCTATCTAGCTATCTCAGAGAAAATTGTTACAGAGAATGCTTAAAACAAGTTTTTTTATATATTAAAATACCCTCTGGTCATCCCAGGTAATCGTGGTCTAATGGGTAATATATATATATATATAAAAAACAGTCCTTAATGCTTAATGTGGCTTAGATATGACTCTTCACCTTCACATTCATCCAGTACTTGCAGGTCTATAATGTTATTTAATAGCAAACTAATAAATTCAAACAACTAGTCCCCACTTCTGTCTCTACTTAATTTTCCATCATTAGCCTCAAGCTTGAAAACCCTGCCCTGCAAGATGACAGGATTGGTTTCTTAGATTTATAACATAAGAATCCTGGGCTGTCTAAATCCACTTTGTTTTTTAGACTGCCCTTGAGACACTGCAGTTTCAAACGGAATGCTCACCAATGGTGCTGATTTTTCAATTTTACACCTGAAAAAGTCCTGATTTCCACTAGAGGGGCATTATTTTACAATAGCTTTGAGTATATTTAAATATTATTTTCATTGCAGAGAAAATATAGACCCTACTTTTATTTTATAATTACTATCATTACAGATAAAAAATATATTCCTAGGTGTATTAGTTAATTTGGATCAAAGTAAAGATACATATATCGATGCATATTGTTCAAATGTCAACAAGGTAAGTATTTGCAATTGAATATTCCAGAATTCAGAATTTAGAAGTTATCTGATGCTTTAAAATCAGATATTTAAACAAGTTAGAAATAGATATAATTTTAAAGCTTAGAATTTGTTTTAAAGAAATATATAATCAGTAAGCAATCATGAGACACAACACTTATATATTGGAATTGAAAAACAAATAGGGTATGGTACAATCTCTGATACAATGTGAAAATGCAGAAATACTGACTTTGAAACACATAGACCTTTCATACCCTATATGTACCAACTTTGTTGGCCCTCTTTCTAAAGTTTGTACCACTTTGCTTCACCCTCGACTTACCTAGAAAGTGTTCACATTAGCCGTTGTAACATTGTAGGGAGTATTTGATCACATTCAACTACATAGTTCTGTATTACAGACCCCTCTCCAACTCTTCCTTAATATTTACTCCAAATGAAACTATTATGTTATTTGAAATTCCAGTACAGAATGAGCTTCATTCCCCTGCAGCTGATGCTTGGCATTGGGCATTATCTCAAGCTCTTATGCAGTGAGTCTCATCTTAGTAGCAGTTCCTTCCTTTGGAGATAGAAGCATGTGTCATCTATGTTAATATAGCAAAAAAAGTAGTGTATATAGGAAAAGTTATTTGAAGATATGTTGACACAGTTATTCTCTTTGAAATATGAGACAGATGTTCCAGTTTCTGATCCTGTGACCATAGAGTCATTCCTTTGTTTTAAAAAAGTTGAAGTCATGTGAGAGCAATGGGACGGGCCGATGCTGAGCTTGCAAGTACTGCTAAACTGTTATGGCCTGTGAAAGAAGATTTTCTGCGGATAGGAGAAAGAAGAGGGGAGTCAAAAGAGCCCCCTCACTTCCCTTCATGCCAGAGCTGAGGATACTGACATCTGTTCTCAGTTATGGTTATGGTTGCAAACAAGGGAAAGAGATTTTAGCTGAGTGTAGGTTTCAGCTAGAAGTTGTTTGTGAGCTGCTTATCACTGTATCTGAGGGACGTCCTCTTTCCAAAGTTTTCCAAAACCTCTTTCCATGGTTGTCTTTGAACCTGAGTAATATGTATATTGTTGCTGTCCAAAGACAAACATATATCTCAAAGATAAAAACTTTATAGGAGAGGGAAAAATACTTGTCAAAGTGAACAGATTTCATTCAAAGTAATTTTGGAGCATTTGTATTGGTCCATTCATCATGCCTTTTTATAACTGTATTTAATGTAATAATGGTATAGATACAAATTCGATCAGAGCCTAATAGAAATCTCAAAAGTCCATTAAGAAATCATGAAATGCAGAACCAAACGTGTTGAATTTTCACTATTGGGGGAAAAACAAACAAACAAAAAACCCCAAAACCCCAGAAGCCTCAACAATTAAATGTTAATTTTATTTAGTATCTATGGGTTTCACAGTTTTTTACAGTATCTATTCTTATCCATAGGCTCAAAGAAAATGTCAGGGACATGTTTATATATCCCCAAAGTTAATAACCATTTCCAAATTCATTCAGTGACATCTTGACACTGTGGTGGTGGCCATTTTATTGTTTTAAATACACCAGCTTCTGTTCTGTGATTATATTTGCATATTTTCATCTCCTTTTCTCATTGTAGCATCTAATTTTCGAAGTAATGCATGTGTAGAAGAAATAAGTTGATGATTTATTTTAAATAAATGCAGTCTTTTACCTCTCACAAGATTAATATTTTTAACCAAACAGTAATAAACAGCAATACATAAATAAAAGCAAAGCAAGAGAACCGTTATTTATTATAAAACATTCATTATCACCTTATGACTGGTCACTGGGCTTCTGTTTGGTCTGTTTAGTCACAGTCCATTTTTAAGATGCATTTAAGTCTGGGAAGTTTACAGCTGGTCAGTCACATCCTGTGGTACAGGATGGGGGGAGGAGGTCAGGGTTTTTCCTCATAGGTTTGAACATCTTTACTCTGACAGCAGATGAATAGACCATAGCAGACCTATTAGCAGAGAAGGAAATGTGAGAGGATGGAGGGAGTAGACTGCAAAGAAAAGGGCCTCCATGAAGGAGAGGAGGATAAATTGAGGCTATTGACTCAGGAAAAGGAAGAGGAGAAGAATAGAAGCCATTATATATTTGAACTATGATGTAATTTAACGAACAGATGAATGACGGCATTAAAGATCACTTAAGGCCATCATGTATTAACACCATCATTATGGGCTTCCCACTGATTTCATCATTTAAATAAAGTAGAAATATTTATTTACAATCAGCCAAGACAGAAAACACCTCCTCAGTCACTGAGCACCATGAAAAATTTATAATCTTGCTACCAGAATGGCCTTATTTTAGTTCCTTAAAACTGTGTTATGTACCTCTCTCAAAATCTAAATACCTTGCTCTTGGCTTGCTAATCCACTGATCTGTTTAGGCAAGTATTTCAAAGTTTAAAACTGTGGATAGTGAATCAGAACATCCTGCAAGAAGATCCAAGATGATGGGTCATGTGTGCCAAGGCAGGGTTTAGATGCTTAGTTCATTGATATCATCAGAGTTTAGTGAAAAAATGTGGTAAAGCTAAGGGTACTTTCATACATGCCTTGTTTGGTTTGCACTTTCAGACCTCTCAGTTTATCCAAATCAAAATAGTTTGTGTGAAATGTGCCTCAGACCACAGTCCAAACCAAAGGGCTAAAGTTTGTTCTGACCAAAAGAGGTGGACAGAATGAAATTGAATCATGTTTCGATTCTTCTGCAGCATGAAAACAAATTTTTGGATGGTTCAGGCTTTTGGACCAGGTGATTTACTCACTGCCTTCACTTCAAAAATAGTAGAAAAAACCCCCCAAAACTTTTAACTGTAAATTCATTGCAATAACCATACAATGCTGCTTTTGTGAAAACTGCATTATCAGTAAATATCATTTGATATAATCTTTTTTTTGTTTATAAAGGTTTTTAACATTCAGAGTTGTTTATATGAGGGAGAGTAAAATATAACACCTCTCTCCAGTCTCACTGTCTTAGTTTTTATGTTGAATGTTACTGTAATAAACACAAATAAAAACTTAACTGTGATTTCCGCTGCGTAACTTCTGCTTAATACCAAACCACACACTAGCACATTTTGTATGGTATAAAAAATACTATTCATTATTAGAGGGGCACTCAGTAGTGTTGAATGTAAAAGTTTTGGTGTTTGTGTCTTATTTAATGTATCTCATGGCCACAAATAAGTAGTAGAATATAGAAATGAATCTCTTTATTCCCTTTTACAAATCAATCGGTGTTAAGTCTGGGGAGATGCAGCCGATGTACGTACTGACAACAGGATGTAGGAAAGTACTTTAGTCTGCTCGCTAAATTGTGAAATCAAAACTTACCTGATCAAATATATACACTGTAACAAAACAGGAATCTTGGTTCTGATATTGGTTCAGAATGAAAAGTTTTTCCTTACAATGTCCTACATGCACTTCTCAGCCTGGAACAGATTTAAAAATAAATGTTTTAGGTCAAACTTATATCTCAAAACCCATAAGCCAACAGATCATTTGTTGTAGACACTTCATGTAATAAATTCATGCAATGTAGACTAGGGGTGGGCGGTATCCACATTTTTCATACCGTAATACCGTCTCAAAATAATATCTCGGTATACGGTTTTACCGTGGGGAGGGGGTGTTCTGTCAGGCTGCGCTGAGTCTTATATCTTATATCTATATACACCCATTTTCAGACTGTACATCAGCAGTAACTGAGCTCCCACCGCTCCCCCTCCCTGTGGCTCTCTTAAAATGCACATGAACATTTTAGCCAACTTTTACTGTCCACATTTTTAAATACCATGGTAGACAGTATTATCGTTATACCACCCAACCCTAATGTAGGCAATGAACTTCTCAGTTGTCTGGCTATTATCACTACCCCAGGAAACATTTCTGACTCTGCAAGATTCTCTAGAATGGAATTTCACATCAGATCACTTGGAATGACTTCAGACATGGAAGACATGAAGAAAGCTTTATAGCACAACAGTTTTTGTCCTTTTGACTTTATTGTCCTGCACACTGGGTTTAATAGTAATTAATGGCTATGAATTTAAATAATTCAGAATTCAGCTTTGATCCAGTGGTTTTCAAGGCAATGCTTTTGCTGTTTGGCTAGATAATATCCTCCTGTTTCTCTTTGGAGATTGTTGTTGATGCTAGTGGGTTGCATTCTTAGTGAGTTAGTCATTTATTTGGTTTAATGAAAACTTATCAAGCCCAAGTTGTTGATAGTAGTAATAATAGGAAGCAGACTAAATCATGTAATGCCTCTAAGCCTACCTCAAAGAAAGCTATTACATGAAATGTTCAAGAATACAATGTCTGAGTAACTCCTATTAACCTCTTTTAAGGGACACCTTTTTGGATGTTGACATTCAGTCATGTGCACATTGCATGTATAAACTACTTAGAAAAGCATGAAAGTAAATGTGATGCTTTGGAGCAGCTGCACATCAGCCTAAGTTTACAATGCTCAGTGTCAAACATGGCCTCGCAACACTGGGCTGTGAAGCAGCTGGAGTGGTATTTGTAATCTGGGAATTTTTACCTGATATTAGACGTCAAAACTAAATATTTACATTAGCATAGGTAGTTGTGGCATACACTTCACCTAAGGCTCATTTATTTGACCTGAAAAATCTAGAAGTTATTATTATTATTAATATTAAATGTTTTATTTATTTATTTATTTTTTAGAAAAATCTTCAACATGGCTTATTGGTAAATGGCACTCTTTCATATTTGTGGTCTTGTTATTGATATTCTCCTTCATGAAATGAGCATCTACCAAGTTCCTGTGTTATTGAAGATCTGTGGAGAGAGAGAGAGAGAAAAAAAAAAAAAAAATATATATATATATATATATATATATATATATATACAGCAAAGAAAATGTATATGTAAATGTGTTTTCATTGTATTTAAATTCATATATTCCATCTGCAACAAATTCTTAGTCATTGCCAAATGAGACATTTTATATCAACATAAAGTGCTGAAAGTTAAATCTTACAAGGATACAAATGCAGTAATACAATTAAACCTGAATAAGAAAATTAGAGTGTTTTTTATATGCTACTCATCCAAAAGTAAAGTGCACCAGGTGCTAGTACAGCTTGACTTATAGCTGCAAAAACAAGAGCTGGAAAAATACTCATTGCCTAGGAATATGATTATATTAGATCCTCAGCCATCTTCTTCTGAGAGCTCAACCGCAAATATTCATGGAAAATAAAGCATCATTAAAGTCTTCTGCATTTTTATGATGCTCAGATTTTATTTCTTTATTAATTTTTCCAGAATCTAAGATATAAGCATTAAAATGTAAATAACTGAAGCTCGTTTTAGAAACGTTTCTAGATACTTAAGGCCTATTTGAAAATTGATCATAAATGATCTATTACACATATAGTTTTATGGTTTCAGTAGTAAATTTATATTTTTTATACAGAGTGTTATATTTTTAATTGTACTGTAATTGCCCTTTGTTGTTTTTATGTAGTGTCAGTCACTAATATAAAAATACATTATGAACACACTGATTTTGGTTTGTGTTCTCCCCATGTTCGTGTGGGTTTCCTCTGGATGCTCCAGTTTCCTCCCACTGTCCAAAAACTTTGGTAGGTGGATTGGCTATTAAAAAAGTGTAGATGTGAGTTTGTGTGTGTGTTTGGTTTAAATCAGAAATCACAGATACACTGTTTTATACACAATATGCAGTAATACTCATTAATTCATTCATTGTCTGTAAGCGCTTATCCAGTTCAGGGTGTCGGTTGGTCTGGAGCCTACCTGGAATCACTGGGCGCAAGGCGGGAACACACACTGGAGGGGACGCCAGGGCTTCACAGGGCGATACACTCACACATTCACTCACACCTGTGAACATTTTTGAGTAGCAAATTCACCTACCAATGTATGTTTTTGGATCATGGGAGGAAACTGGAGCAACTGGAGGAAACTCACACAGACGCAGGGAGAACACACCACACTCCACAAAGACAGTCACCTGGAGGAAACCCACACAGACACAGGGAGAACACACCACACTCCTCACAGACAGTCACCCGGAGCGGGGTCAAACCCACAACTCCAGGAGCCTAAAGTTTTGTGACAGCGACACTACCTGTAGTACCACCGTGCCGGCGGTATTAATAATTAATTTTATTTTATTTATTTAAAATTCTGTAAAATGATAGCCATTTTTTAACACTACATGGGAAAAAAAGATAATTGATTTAAAAAAAAAGAAAGAAGAAAAATTTCTTTGCTGAGAAAGCTTAAAACATGGCTTTTCTTTTACATTTGGTATTTCTTTGATAATTGGTTTGGACGTTGAGTGTTTATTTCTCTATCACAAATGCTACTCAAACTCATCCCAAAGGTAGTGGATGTAGGGCTGAACTCATTGGGGAAGATATCTAATTGTGATTTTTCTGTCCAATGTAGCAGTTGCGAAAGGTCCAGTCCTATTTTTTATAACCAGAAAGATCTAGCTTTAATTGAGCACTGAATCCAGAGCCCTAGACTGCCATTTAGTTGTGGATGTTGATATGTACACAGCAGTATTTGGTCGTCTTAGATTTGTCTAAATTTGCTTTTGAATTAAAACCTGCAACTCTTGTAGTTTGTGATTTTGGAACTGTGATTTTGTTACAAAAACAATTAATTCTTAACTCCTAAATGGATGGAGCTATAAAAATCCAGAGAATTCAGTTCCACTCCTCCACAGCCCAGTACTGGTGTGGCTCTAGACTCTTCCAGCCCACACTTGGGTCTGAACTTGGTGACCTTAGGCTTATGTGCGGCTGCTCCAGCTGCAGCTGTTAGTTTTTCTTTGCTGTTTGTTGCATTGTTTTGGAGGATGATGTCTAGGTCTACGGCAATGACAGGGTTAGTTGGCTATTGGGGTTTATTATGGTAACTTGAGTAGCTGTACAAACTTTTTTTTTTGCAAGACAGCCTTGGATACGATCACCTCTCGCTCAAATCTTGTTTTCTTCCATTGGCTCAGTGAAAATGGAATATGTGAGTCATTTTTTCCCTTTGGTTTGTCTTTCTCTCACCCCTTTGGTTATTAACTAAAACACATGCACACCCAGGTTTGCAGCAGTTTACAACTCTCTATGGAACAGTAATGAAAAAAATTTACTTGAGATATATAATGAAACTTTTTAGTTTGTAATTAGGCCATGAGGCTCTTAAGGAAAACATCATTTTGAGATGCAAGTAGGAGAGGATTGTATGCGAGATTGCCCTTCCCTGTCTTTATAGGATTGTTCCATTGCACAAGAAATTGAGGTTTAGCTTCTCAGTACCCATAAGTGCTTAGCTTGTAAATCTGCACGGCCTAGCAATGCTACACAGAGCTGTGTTTAACCCAATGGCATTAACACAAAGAGGAATTGCAATGATTGTTCAAAGATTCTCTATAATTAAATTATGATGTACTCAAAGACAATCCCAATTGTTTGACGTGAAATGCTGTTCTTGAGAAACACAGTCAGAATGGTTCCCAGTAGTGGTGATTGGAACCAGACATCTAAAGAAACTAATGACTCAAAGCTGTAACAGAGAAGGGTATTGCCTTCAGGGAACACAACTAGACTTTTATTCTGGAAAAAATAATAAAACAAATATTACCAGCAACTATGACAAATACAATAATGAAGAGGCCTGATATAAAACGATTAAGCTGGAAATGGTGACACTGGATTAAAATGATTTACAAATTGAATTTACAAAGAATATCAAAAGAAATTAAGGAAAAATCAGTAAATTAGACTGTGAATGGAAAAGTGCTAAAACAATGTAAAATGACCAGTCTTCTGCTCAGAAAACACTGTGCAAAACAGCAGTGGACCTCCAACTTTGCCCTCAGGGGTCAGCACAACATTTAGATATCTGTTATGTATTGTGTTCATATTTATTTTTATAAAAAAAATAAAGAAAAAACATGGAAAAAGTTATTTGGAGAGTATTCTCTCTAATGACTGGAAAATGTCACAGTGTTTTGAAAGCAGAACATATCTGAGAATGTGCACAGCGTTAAGGGACTCAAAAATATTAAGTTATCTTTTTTTTAACACGTTTCTTACAGCTGTAATATAGGAATGGAAAAAAATGTGTCTGGAATATGGATATAAATTTGTATAATAATATTCCACTTTCTGGAATAAAGAGTTGGACTTGAAGAACACCCTGTCATATTTAAATGTATTGAATCATATAAAATATATGTGTTACTTTCTTGTGTATAATTGCAGTGTGTGGTTTTATGTATCTTTAACAGATTATGATTTATACTAAATAGAAATATCATAGCATCTGGCTACAGCAGAAGCTTACTAATAAATGAGTAAAGCCACTCAGACAATTCATACAAATGCTTGGCTTCTTTTGCAGAAATAAATTTGATTTATTTTATTTAATTTACTTATTTATTATGTACAACATGAAAGATAGTGATGGTGGTTAATGAGGGTGTATTTTAGAGCAATGCTCAAGTTGGTATTTTAAAGGCTCACTGCTCTGAGATTTATTAAGGGAGACCCATGTAATACACACCATTATATTTATATGATTGTACTCTGTATTGGTTCAAACGGAATCTCACTGGATACATCTGTCTTATTGACCAGATGCCATCATGAATTAGCTCTATGTATAAAAATGTATTATATATTATTTTAGTATTTTTCTCTTTTTATTTTGTTGTTTTATTTCTCCTGTGGCACTTATCTTTGAAAATGTCTGTACATTGTACTTCACATGTATATATCCTGTGTCTGATTTCTCTAGGCCTGGCTACAGCAGTATGGATACCTGCCCCCAGGTGACCTTCGGATGCAAGCAGCCCGTTCACCTCAATCCATTTCTTCTGCTATCGCTGCCATGCAGAGATTCTATGGACTGACCATCACTGGAAATCTGGACCCCAAAACCTTGCAGTGAGTTAGCTGCTAGACTAACATATCTTTACAATTTTATTTATAGAAAAATAAAACAAAAGATACAGTCCTAATACAGGGTTAACATTGCTTTTTGTTACATGGATGTAATGAGATATAAGCTGTCTGAAAAGAACTTTGTTGTTCTCCAGCAGTGTATGCAGAATATAGATTTTAAGGAGGATGAAAATGGACATGCATCTCCAGAACTCCAATGATGAAATATATCATTATCGTAATAAAATATTGCGGATCACAGGAATATAATTTTGATGAGCTGCATATATATTTACATAGAGATAAGTATTTCAATTTAGCTGGATTTAATGCAATCACATGTGTGAAATTTTAAATTAATGATCCAGAATGATCAGTCTCATTCACATTTTTAGTTTTGCAAATATTTCAAACTGATGACTTTTTTTATTGTATGGAAGAACAGAGCCTTTATTTGATGCTTGACATCTGTGCTAATATCTGCATTTTATTCACCTATGAACATCATATCCAGAAAAGTTGAAACACAACTAAATGTAAATAAAAATAGGATAGAATGGTCTGCAAATAATTTAAACCCAATATTTATTTTAATATAATACAAAGACAGTATTTCAAATGTTATAACTAAGAAATACTTTTTTTTAATTTATGCCCATTTTTAAATTGATGCCAGTACCACATTTCTAAAATGTTGGGACAGGGGTATGTTTACCACTGTGTTACACTCTGACATTACCCTGTGTTATTAACACTTTGTAAACATTTCAGGCCTGAGGAGAATGACCGCTGTAGATTTTAAAGTTAAATGTTTTCCCATTCTTTATTGATATAGGATTCAGCTTTGATTTCAGCTGCTCAATATTTTGTGTCTCCATTATGGTGCTGTTCATTACATAATGCAGCAGTTTTCAGTGGGTCTTAACATGTTTAGCACTCATAGAATATGGATTGTATTTGTCTTGCTAAAATATACCAGGTCTTCCCAGAAAAAAACAAGAAAAAAGAAAACTAAGCAAGCCTAGTTTTGCCGGCCCACCGGTAGCCATAAAGCCATTGTCACTGAGGTGTTTCTGGCATTTCAAAAACAGGAAAGCCCCAGTATCAGTGTTCATCCTGTTCACTTTATTTAAAAATAAATACTACCAACAAAGAACAAAGAATATTTTGTTGATTTAAAGATTTTCATTCATTCATTCATTATCTGTAAGTGCTTGTCCAGTTCAGGGTCGCGATGGGTCCAGAGCCTACCTGGAATCATTGGGCACAAGGCGGGAATACACCCTGGAGGGGGCGGCAGTCCTTCACAGGGCAACACAGACACACACACATACCTACGGACACTTTTGAGTCACCAATCCACCTACCAATGTGTGTTTTTGGACTGTGGGAGGAAACCGGAGCACACAGAGGAAACCCACGTGGACACGGGGAAAACACACCAACTCCTCACAGACAGTCACCCGGAGTGGGAATCGAACCCACAACCTCCAGGTCCCTGGAGCTGTGTGACTGCGACACTACCTGCTGCGCCACTGTGCCACGATTTAAAGATTTACAATCACTTATTTATTCAATGTAACAGCTTACAGTAAAGCTTGTAAAGTTTAAGGTGGCTGTGTGCAGCTATATAGAGATTTATAAACACATTAATGCCACAAAATGTCTTCCCAGCTTTTCCTTTTACAATATTTTAGGCAAAGACACAAATTCACGTTAAATAAGACAAATTCAGTAGTCTCTGTTAGATATAATATGTGTGTAAATGTTGCAGCGTTCCAAGTCGTCCTGCTGAGCTTGTGAACAGCATAGAAATGTAACCAACGCATAGCCAAAGATAGCCCCAGAAACACACAAACAGAGCGTGTTCCTGTTTTATTTCTGATTCTATGAGATGTTGAAAATGACCCCTGTAAAAAGCTGTATATATTGTTCAGCATTAACAATGTCTTCACACATGTGCTGGCTTTGGACTCTGGCTTTTGGATCCTGTTTGTATATTGTTTCTTATTTGCATTTGTGAGATTTTTCTGGATTCCCTGAATCTATTAATGATATTATGTATACATGAAGATCTTTCCCAGTTTTTTTTGCTATTTTATGTTGAGAAATGTGATTCTTAAAATGTTTCATTATTTTGCAGAATTAGACTTAGCCTTTCTGAGATGCTGTTTATTAACACAATAATTTTTCTGACCTGTTGCCAATTCAATCTAGTTCATTTTTTGTGGCATTGCACAACTTTACTAGTTTTTTTTTTTGCCCATCCCAACTTTAGAATTAGAATAAAACCAAATAACATTATTCCAGTGTGATATTCTGTGTGTGAATTTGTTGGTTTAACCTTTCCCAAATCTCTCCTCGTTGGCAGTTGTTATTTGGCCGTGTTTTTTGAGGTTATCAGCTAGTACCTAGTTTTAGTGTCCCCACAGCTTTTTTGAAAATTAGGTTTGTAACTGCAGCTACAACCATAAATTACAGTTCTGTTATGCTAATCCAGGTGTGTGCAATTTCTGTATTTTATAAAATGTAGATAGGATCAACAGATAATGATTCCCAGTGCATAGTGTGTCATGCCTAATAAAATAATTGCACTGAATATTTTTTACATAATTTCTATAAACATAGCACTGTGTGTGATTTCTAAAGATGATCTAATAATTAATATTATTTCCAGAGCAATGAAGAGGCCTCGCTGTGGTGTTCCTGATAAGTTTGGAGCAGAGCTGAAGAGCAACTTGAGGAAGAAACGCTACGCTATCCAGGGACTGAAGTGGGAGAAGAAGGAAATCACATTCTGGTAGGAGACAAATCATTTTTCAATGTGAAAAAGCAGAGTTAAAATGCCTTTAAGTCATTTGAACTGTTACTGTTAAACCATGGTTTGGTGAACTGAAACCCTGAATTGGGATTGTGTAGGGAAAACGCTTTGCTCACTTATGGAAAAGTCATTTTTGGCGTACAGTATGATCCATTCATTTCTGGCTAGAATTTCTATGCGAGTTGTCTGTAATGTAAATCACTTTCTCGTCTCCCTGAATCTTTTTTTTCCCTCTCTCCCTCCCCCCTGCCATTTTAGTATCGTCCTTTTTCCTATGGCCTACTTTTTCTTGATTGCCTCTCCAGTTGACCCATTCTTCTCTTCTTTTTGTCCCATTCAGCATACAGAACTACACCCCTAAGGTCGGGGAATATGAAACTTTTGATGCCATCCGAAGAGCCTTCAAAGTTTGGGAGGGTGTCACGCCTTTGAAATTCAAAGAGATCCCTTACAGTTACATAAAGGACAAGGCCTCTGACTTTGCGGACATCATGCTCTTCTTTGCCGAAGGTTTCCATGGCGATTCGAGTCCGTTCGATGGTGAAGGAGGGTTCTTGGCACACGCATACTTCCCTGGCAATGGCATAGGGGGAGACACACACTTTGATGCTGCAGAACCATGGACGATTGGCAACCGAGATCTAATGGGTAAGAGATTTTAAAGACAGAGCAGATCACTGACCGTGATATTGTGGTTCACTTGGAATTCCCACTGTTAGGTATGCATTTCATACAGAAATTAGATGGCAAGTCTCAGCAGGATGCTTTTTTCCCCCTCATCTGGTCGGGTGTAGGCTTTTGGATATAAATAGCTATGATTCTTTATTTTCATTGTAAGTTGTGTATTAGATCATTCTGATTGTAAACCTTTTTTCAAACTTTGGTGAAAGGTCTCTTCACATCTTCAGCTCAGCACCTGTAATGAATATTCTGATTCTAAGTTAAGCCATGATTTATGATTCAAATTATTGTTTTCTGTCCATGATTAAACAATATAATTTGTGAAGGTTTATTTTGTTTAGAGTATGTTCAGTGAATGTAAGTCAGTTTAATATGTAGTGTAAAAATTAGACAGATATCCAATTTGTGGCGTCACAATGTTAATGAGATCCCAATTCATGTGTATTGTCCCCCTGTATACATACTAGCACACCATCTTGTGTTTGCAGCGTGGCAGCAGTAACTAAATGGACATTTCTGCTTGTAAACTCAGCAAAAGTAGAAGCATCTGTTTTTTTTCACCTTCTCCCTTAATCACCAACAGCTGAGAGTAGTATGGAATGAATGATCTCTTGCCCAGCCAAGTGTAGACTTCTGTCTCGTGCACTGTGAGACACCATTCCTTGACATTCATTGTAGCGCTTCAAGCCATCGGAGCAAGTCTGCGGGGCTGAACAGCTGCAAGCATTTAAAACTGCAAAGGAGAAGGCACCTCTTTTAAAGCCACTTTCACATTAATACTGAATAACAGAAATTAGTTATGTATTTCTTACATTGAAAAGAATTATTTAGTCCAATGTATATTTATTTACAGTATTTTTAAACATTTTTTGTAATGTGCATATATCCAAAAGCAAATCACAGAAATTCTGCATTATCCACGTTTATATTGTTGTTTTCAAGTTGAATCCCCTGCATGCTACAAGCTAACTATGTAGCTTTAAGATAGTTTTCTGTCAGGTTGGTTCAGTTAGGATCCATTTCATTGCTCTCACATATCAGTGAGCCCAGGCCCGAGTGATTTTGACAAGGACCAAATTGTAATAAACAATTGTAATTGTAATTCACATATGGACTCTGAAAAACATCCAGAGAATCACATACAGACTTTTTCCGAAGTCACAGCATACAGCCGGAGGTTTTCTGGGGCAGACGCATTCTCACCACAGGAAATGCTTTAGGAATAGGATGGCACCTGCAGGAGGCATGACATTTATTCACTGAATTCTCCGAAACATTACCGGCTCTATTCACATATTGACTTACTCTGACATTACTTGGATCTTGTACTGGGGTGTGCAGGATAAAGTCTGTCTAATGTCTGGTGCCACTGTTACAGACATTTACGTTCACGCATACAGATCTTCCAAGTAATGTCTGGAAAATTTGTAGAGTACTGTGCATGTGTTAAAGAGGTTCAAGAGGATTTGACCTTCCCTCGGGTGTGAATTTTTTCTACATTTCCACCCATATATTTGCTAGGAAAACACAATGAACATGGATTTCGTGCTTTACTCTCATTACTGTCATTGTGGCAGTGAAGACACATACCACATACTGGTGATTAAGGGCAGTGAACATAAACACCCAGAGCAGCAGACAGCCTTCTGTGACTGGGGAGCATTTTCAAGCACCGGATATTTTGCCAACAATTTATTGTCATATACACAGAGAAACAGGCCGTTACACTGTATAATGAAATTCTTACTCTGCATTATGTCCCGGACTATAAATACTAACCAACTGGACTAACAATTACAACATAAATAATAATTATTAAGTAAAGAAAGCACAGTACAAACCCCTCTACATAGCAGCTAGGATTCAACATATATATACATATATGTGTGTGTGTGTATATATATATATTTATCATACACATAGTGTACATAATACAGTATATGAAAATATCTAGATGTCTATAGCACAAGTGATTCATTGAAATCACTAGTCATTGTTCAAAAGGTCACCTGCAGTGAAAAATGAACATGGAATAGACATGGACTAAACAACTGGTCTGATGTTTGTATCAGAAAAGTATGGGTTATGTGGGTTAATTTTGGAGTAAGATGCCTTGCTCAAGGGCCCCTCAGCCTTGGCTTCAGGGAGATCTCAATGTTCCTTCATCCCCATCCATCTTTCCTGCCAGTTGAGGGGATATAACATGGTAACCTTGGCGTCCCTAGTCAGGTTAATTTATTTTTAGGCCAGAGCTACCTAAATGAGGGATCGTCTGGGTGGCACTTTTTGTTCCGGGACTATGCAACAAAATTAATGCTGTAATCTTGTTATACATGATCCTGGAGTGGCATTCCACAAAAATGAAAAGATCCGTTGATAATCTTTGTCAAGCCCAGAGAAATTACATTCTTCAAAATGTAACTGTTTTACAAAAAAACTGTCATATATAATTTATGCTAACCTCAATTATTTGTTTTTTAAATCCTCAGGTAATGATATTTTCCTGGTAGCTGTGCATGAGCTGGGTCATGCCCTGGGCATGGAGCACTCAAATGACCCCTCTGCCATCATGGCTCCATTCTATCAATGGATGGACACTGAGAACTTTGAGCTTCCTGAGGACGATCGCAGAGGAATTCAGCAGCTCTATGGTAAAGCAGAACCATAGACTTACGGTATCCTTAGCAAAGGTGAAAATTGATATTGATATAAGCATTAAGCGTTTGTTGTGCTTCTGTGTCCTACAGGGCCCAATCCTGGTAACAATCCTCGACCACCAGTCAGTCCCCGGAATCCTTTCCACACTCCACCCCCCACATATGCTCCACGCAAACCAAGCTTCAAACCTGACATCTGTGAAGGTCACTTTGACACAATTGCCATCCTCAGAGGGGAAATGTTTATTTTCAAGGTATTTAAGTATGTTTATTTTTGTAATTATAATGTTTCCACTAGAACTTTTTTCAGCAGTGGCAGCAGTTCTTCCCGTACCCTCCACCCACCACACAGAAGAAAGGAAAAAGGCAGGGAGAATGAACACCAAATTCAAGTTCATTTTTTACATTCTACTCACATAACTGAAATGAAATAATCCGATCAGCCCCACTTACCATGCTTGTACCAGTTTACTACCTTTTCACACACTGGCAGTTTTTCAGCTGAAAGGATATGTTAGCTGAGGTAACTTGGCCTTAGTGTTTGTTGACAAAAAGACTGGCTGCCTTCCTCTGTGTAAAGTTCCAGCTATCTGATCTTCTGTGGCCTTGATATGGCTTTCATGAAATGTAGTACTGTCAGAATGCTTGGTGGCACACAAAAGAACTGAACGGGGCTGGAATTCAAGCAACCGGTGTGTTACGTTAATTTGTGAATATTCTTTTCCACTGTAAAATCTATTAATCTTAACGCTAGCTACTTTAATCTTTCTCTCTTCTTCCTTCTACCTGTATCTGTCTTTTTAAATAAAAAGGCTGCTGAAGAGTGTTCTGTTTCAGATTACATTTCACAAATGTTTGAAAATGAATATTGCGGTTTATATACAGCAAGTGCAGTTGTTCAACCCTAACCTTCTTTGACCTTTTTTTGCAGGATAAGTGGTTCTGGCGCATTCGTAATCAGAGAGTCATGGAAAATTACCCCTTGCCAATTGGACATTTTTGGAGAGGTCTACCCTCATCAATTAACGCTGCCTATGAGAGAGAGGATGGAAAATTTGTCTTTTTTAAAGGTAATAGCATTTTAATCCATATCTAGGAATGCAGTGTACAACTTATATGTATTTAATCTAAGTATGTAGCTTTTAATGCATTAATAATGTATAGCATTTGACAAAGTCTTTTATCCAGAGCAACTTACAATTTTACACATTAAAAAGGTAGGTAAATGTAGCTTTAGGGGTCTTGGCCAAGGACTTTTAAATAAAGCATAATGTACTTGCTGGAGCATGGAATCATACCGCAGTCAACAACATATTTATGCATGCAGAATAAATTTGTGTGCATCTTATTTAATCAGAAATTTAAATCAATGTAGGAATGTTGGTGTAATAACATTTTATATTTAAATAATTGTTAAATTGTTTTGCTTCTCAGGGGATCGGCATTGGGTCTTCACCGAGTCAGCCCTGGAGTCAGGCTACCCAAAGACACTGAGGGAGATGGGCAGTGGCCTCCCTAAGGACAGAATAGATGCTGCCTTGTATTACACTCCTACAGGCAACACTTACTTCTTCAGAGGAAACAAGTGGGTTATAAATGTTTTGTGTTAGGACAATTATGTTGTTTTTTATGGCAAAACATTCTAATTTTACTTGGCTTTCCTCAGATACTATCGCTATAATGAAGATTCACGTTCGGTGGACCAAGACTATCCTAAACCAATCAGCAAGTGGCAAGGGGTCCCTGAAAACATTAAAGCAGCTTTCATAAGCCGAGATCAAAGTAAGACCCTTTTTTGACCACTTGAAATGAATCAGTGAAAAGTGTAAGCTGGGTTCTATTTTAATCCAGATCTAACCATTCGTTCAAACCTGGAAATAATGAATTAGCTAAAAGTATTATTCAAGCCTTTTACTTTCATAGACAGTCGTGCAAAACAGAAAGGGGCACACTTCAGACACCGAACTATGTCTAAGACATTTGAATATTTGATGTATGGGAAATTTGTGTAAATTTGATTTAACCACTTTATTTAATCATGTGATAAACAATATTGTGTCTGCAGTCCCAGCACTAAAGAAACAAAATACTAAACATGGCTAGGTTGATCATTTGCCTTTTGGTTTAGTGGAAAATGATTTAAACTGGATTTTTCATTTAGCCATTACAGTAATTCCAGTCTTTTGCACGTTTGGTGCTAGACATGAAGTGGTATAAATATTTACTATCACAATTATAGTGACCAGAATCACGGCATGGAGTATTATCACTGTATTAGTAAAATGTGCTGAAAAGTTCAAAAAGTTCTGGCACACAAACTGAAATCATTTCATTAAACTTTATATTGAACATGAATAAAATCAGCACTAGGTACGAATTTAAATAAAGTTTTAGCAAAAATGGGTTTAAATTAACAATAAACTGTTTAAAGTCTATTATACTGTTTGTCTTATACTTTTGGCTGTAAAGTGGCTTAAGAGAGCAAATGATTTATTAGGTTTATTTTATCAGGTAATCAGCAATCATAAATGTATATCCCTCTTTTTTTAAATGGATATATTTTGAGTTTCCTTTTTAAGAAGCATGTTTATTTTAAAAATCTTCTAGAGCATAAAGGAAAAAGCATTTTTAAATGTAAGATGGACCTTAATGTTTGTGTTGGTGGCAGAATGTTACAGAGTTCTCTTTAAGGAAGGAAGGACTTTATTTAAGGTGAAGGAAAAAGGCACTTAAATATAATTATAGTGCCATATTGTATTATGTGGAGCAGAGGGCAGCACCTCTTAAGGCTGAACGAGCAGGGTGTTTGTAACGCTTGAACGCATGTGTTTTTTATTATTATTATTATTGTTATTATTTATTTTTTATTTTTTTGCATTTGATGTCTAGTTGGACATTAAAAAGTAACAAAATGAATAAACAGACACACTCCTACAGGCACACGCGTTTAGACAAGAATCAGCATCAGTTACAGCTCAAAAGCTTACTCCTCAGTTTTCAGGGGCTCCGGTGTTTTGCCAATCTCACTTAGCCATCTTGTTTTCATCTTCAATGATTTTGAGGGTCTCACGAGAGTGAAATCAGGATGGGGAGGTGAGATTGGGCACCACACAGTGGCTCTGAGACTGCAGCATGTTTCCCCTGACACAAAAACCACATTACAAAAACTGCACTGAGGCCACTGGGACTGTTCCTAACTTTGTTTTATGTTGTAACATATGTGAGCTTTTTGGAAGTTGGCGGCAATTTACATTGAATTGATATCACTAACCATCAGGAATTTTAATATAATTTAAATATTTATATGGTACTGAGAATGTGAGTGTGTGTTGCCCTGTGAAGGACTGGCGCCCCCTCCAGTGTGTATTCCCACCTTGCGCCCAATGATTCCAGGTAGGCTCTGGACCCACCACGACCCTGAACTGGATAAGGGTTACAGACAATGAATGAATGAATAAATATGGTACTGATAAGTGATTTTGGCTGTATTTTTACTGGCACAATATTATTCTTGGTTACAAACTCTGACCTGTCAAATATGGTGGTGAATTATCACAAAACCTTAAAAAATAAGTGCTGCAGCCAAATATTATATATTGCCTTCATCCTACTGTAAATGTGAGGAAGGTATGATGTCACAATGCTTGTTTACAGTACTCTACAAATACAAAAGTAGTCTAAAGATATTATGTCTAACTTGCAATTTCAGGTTACACCTACTTCTACAAAAGCAATAAATACTGGAAATTTAACAACCAGCTGTTGCGAGTGGAGCCTGGTTACCCTAAGTCTGCCCTTAGGGAATGGGTGAACTGCCCAGATGAGGACCCCAAGACCGGAGGAGGAGGAGGAGGAGGAGGAGGAGGACGAGGTGGTGGTGGTGGTGGTGGTAGTGACAGAAATGATGGAAATGAAGGCAATGACCGCACCGGTAATGGAAATGACGGCACGGATGCAAATGACTATGACGAAGAGAAGCATGAAGAAGTGGACAAAGTGGAGGACACGGAGGTGATCATCATTGAGGTGGATAATGCTCCTGCTGGTGGAGTTGGTGCTGCTGCAGTGGTGATCCCGCTCTTGCTGCTTGTGTGTGTGATTTGTACGCTCGGAGCTCTACTCTTCTTCCGCAAGTATGGCACTCCACGCCGTCTACTCTACTGCCAGCGCTCCTTATTGGACAAGGTTTAGAGGGGAGGAGGAGGAGAGGTGAAGAGAAGGTGACCAAAGATGAGGGAGGGGAGGATGAAGAAGTGAAGTACAGTGTAACCATTTTATGGACAAAAAATAAATACGCAGAGCTCTGAAGCTTTTAAATAATAAAATAAAACATTGGCCCAAATTCCCACATAGAAACAAAGACAGAGCTCTGAATTCAGAAAAATATAATGAGGTAATACATAGATAAGCCAATTAATTGTCTGTTATTAAAAATGATAATTTGTTTGTTGAAAAATGGCTTTAGAAATTGCAAAATTAAATTTTTTTTTACAAAAACATATGCATTTGAAAAGCCCATCTTTGTGTATGTTCCCAAAGTTCTTGTAATTCCTACATCAGGAATGTATTTAAACCAGGAA
Source organism: Hoplias malabaricus (assembly GCF_029633855.1). Taxonomy (NCBI): domain Eukaryota; kingdom Metazoa; phylum Chordata; class Actinopteri; order Characiformes; family Erythrinidae; genus Hoplias; species Hoplias malabaricus. Next base: position 19,729,173 of record NC_089808.1, read on the forward strand.
AAAGTGCTAAAAACAAAGATTTATTGGTTAAAGATTCCTCTTTTGCAAGGAACAATTTGTTGGAAATCTTCCCATTTAAATACTGTAATGTGTTTATGAAAGCCTTTAAGGTAGCTTGAAGTTAAAATGTGGTTCTTTAATGTAGACACTATGAAAGAATATCTCATAAGAATAACCCATTAATTAGAGTAGAGTTTAATATCAGGGTGGTTTATTGCCCTATTATATCACTTAAAGGCTTAAATCACTGTTTGGTTTCCACTCAAACGTCTCTGGGTAAGGTTGCAATATGCGTAAAATTACATTTCTTAAGATAGCACTTTTTTCCTTGACATCTGTCTACCAAAATGCCTTATAAATTGTCATCTCAGTTAGATTACGTTTTGATATTATGGCTGTATTGTGAGTCTTTAAGACCTGTTATAATTTTGCCAAATATAGACCTAATAGTTTTAGGGGCAATGGCAAATCCCAAAATATTTACAAGATAATGTATGTTAGGGCTGGACCCAAATATTCATATATTCCAAAATTGGGTAGGTATTTGGGTTTAATTTTGAGAATTGTATATTCACTGTGGTGGCGTTTTTTGATTAAGGTAATTGTCCACTCTACCTGTATTCAGGCTATCACTTGCTAAAAGCTAATATAACCCTAAAAATGATATTCGGGACATCCCTAATTTGTGTCCGTAGCCAGTTTTTAGGAAGGATTGCTTGCTCCCACACAGTTTCTTCTTTCTCTTCTCCTTTGTATCCATTTGATCCCCTTCTAAAGTAGGAAGTGACGCCAGCTCATCGCTGTTTGTTTGGCTTTTTTATGTCCTTACTTAGCTGTGGTTGTCATTTGTCTGTCTCATTGTAAATTCTAGTCTGTGATGTTTAAATGCATTTATCAGGGGACTTTCCAAAATCACCTCATTTCCAGCAGCTTTCTTAGACCATTCAGCAAACTAATCCCTGCCCCTTTTAAAATCTGTACACCACAACTTTAGCCACTATACTAGGGCCTTTAGATGGCTGCATTAAATTTTGTTTGTCTGTGCCTTTCAGTTGCATACTTAAATATTGTACTGTATTTTAGATTATTATTATTGATAAAGGTGATGTCATTATTATTATGACTGTTGTTATTATTGTTATTGTTAATATTCTCCATGAAAAGAATGTGTTTTGTTTTTAACATTGACATTTCAGTGTCCTGCTGGACAGGCAACAATAAATGTTAAGTGACATTTTTTAATTGGGGGAAAGTGAAAGGGTGGGTTTGTACTTTTGAACTTCAGAAATAAAATAAATTCAGGATGTGAAATTAATTCTTCTGATTGTGTTCATAATTTTATATCTTGATCAGTTTAATTAAATCATGCAATGATAATGGTAATAATATTTAATAATAATAATGATAATGATCTAACCTAAACAAATACATCACAATGTATCTGTCTATTGTGTTTTTTTGTTTTTGTTTTTTTTTTTTTTTTAATGTTTTTTTAATAAAAACATTTTGTAATACGTTTATTTCACATGGTCATTTTTAGGCTGATATTTAGTGTTGTATTACAGCTTGTAGCAGGAAAAGTAGGTATTGAAGCATTGTTTTCATTTTTGTTATTTTCTTTATCACTTGGCTTTTTATTTTGGCAATTAAAAAACTCAATCAAAACTGTGTGACCATAGAAATGATTATAATGAACGACAATGTCTTTGGACTTACGTAGAAGTTAAAATTTCTCTATTAGGTCTTTTTTTTGCAACTGAAAACCTAAGCAGGTCAGAATGCTCCCAGGTAACAGGGGAACATGTTTGCAACCCATTGCTAAAAAGTTGGGACAGGATCATGCTTACCGCAGTCTTGCATCACCACAAACACTATTTAAGTTTGGGAACAGAGGAGAAACTTTAAAAGTCTTTAAAAATGAAATGGTTAACCATGATTTTGTGATAAAGAGTTTTGGCTGCTCAATTATGCAGGCTTCCATTGTAGTATTTATCATTTCATAATGCACAAAATGTTTTCAGTGGGACTGAACTATTAAGGGCATTCAGCAAGTTCTCTGCATAAATATAATCAATTAATTCTATTATACAATGTTTTTATAATAGTTCTAGGAAGTGAGATTTTCTGTGGGGATAAAAAGAAACTATTGGCTCCATCATTAGTTTTGTTGCAATTCATATTTGAGTGTATGAAAACAAAACCATTATGAGTAACACAAGTATGCTGATAAAAATTTTACTGAGTGATTCTTGTTTCCACCAGTCCTCAACCCTACAATCGAGATAAGCCCGGAAAAAAAAAAAAAAAAAAAAAAAAAAAAAAAATATATATATATATATATATATATATATATATATATATGCGTATGTGTGTGTGTTTGTGAGAAGCAAATTTCATATATTTATAAAGAAATGTGAAATGTATTTTTTTTTCAGGGAATTACTAGATCTAACAAATATATAGAAATGACAAACAAAAAATATGATAAATATTATGTGTTTCACATCTTACCTTACTAAGAACTTAACGCCCCTCATAGCTTAGCACATTACGTTGTTGTTGTCATGCTGTAAGCAGGGTTTTGCCTAAACATTTTCAGGTTCTGATGTTGTTCCAAAACCTGTATATATTGTTCAGCATTAACGGTGCCATCACAGGTGATCAAGTCCATCCCATATGTAATGCTGGCTTTTGAACTGTGCTTATACCAAGCCAGGTGGTCCACCTCTGGAGGACACAGCATCTATGCTTTTCAAAAAGACTTTTTTGCCTCAGTGCATGTTAAATGGCTGATTTCTAACAGAGAAACTTGTCTGTTTTAATTCAGTGCCTCCTGAGGGCCAGAAAGATCAATCAGCCAATATTGGTTTTGGGTCTTGTTCCTTTCGTATAGAGATTAGTCAGGATTCTCTGAATCTTTCAATGATAATATGTACTGTAGAAGAAGAAATCACCAGGTTGTATGCTGTTTTATACTAAGAAACATTATCCTTGAATTGTTTCACTATTTCTCCATGCAGCTTTTTACAGAACCACTTCCCATCTTTACTTCTAAAAGACTGCCTCTCTGAGATCCTCTTTTTAAACTTAGTCATGTCACTGACCTGTTTCCAATTAACCCAATTTTTTTTTTGTTTATTTGTGGCATTGCACAACTTTACCAGTATTTTGTTGCCCCATCACAACATTTTTGTAAAATGTAGCTGACATCAAATTCAAAATGGACATTAAAAAATTCATTTAGAAATATTCTCATTTCTCATTCTCATTCTCATTCACATAAGGTGGAGAAAAACGACTATGCAGCTGAAATTTAACTTGTCTGTACATTTTTATTCACTGTTTGAATTACTACAGAAACACTTTTGTAAGTTGTTTAGGTTTTATTTAGCACTTTCGGTCTGTTTACTTTCCTTCAGTTAGCAGTCTTCCAAATTTAGAATGGGTTTCAGAGTAAATGCAAAACAGCAAAAATGAATCAATATAAAACAATATCCTCATCTCTTTTCATGATTTTCAACATTTGGAGGGCTCTTTGCAGTTGTTTTGCCATGAGCAGAGAACAAGGAAGCTAGCATGTCTGACCAAGCCACATTGGTTTTTACTCATTTACTGACACGGGGCTTCGTAAACACATTAGACTCGTTTCCAGCACAGACTTAAAAGCTAGCAAATGGTTAGGAAACATCTACTGAATTTTATAAGAAGTGTTTTTGATTACCATTGTTAATGTTGCCTTTATTTTAATTTTAAGAAGAATTTTAGTCAATATTTGTTTAATACAAGTTTTTCCTTCTGTACTATGCTCTATTTATGAGTAAAAACAGCATAATATTTAATGTGCAAATCATTTAAACCATGTATTTAATAAAATATAGTATAAAAACAATATTTCAAATGCTGAAACAGCATTTCAAAAATGTTGTGATGGGGCAACAAAGACTGATAAAGGGCCGTCCTCATTGTCTCCATCTCTGGCTTTTTTTTTCCTTTTCTCCTTCCACAATTTTTTTTTCTGTTTACGTTTCCACCATGTTTGTCTTTGTTTGTTCCTATGGGCTCATTATGCCTTGCCTCAGTGTTTGTAGATTTTTTGCAGGGGGTATATTACAGAGCAGGATTTCTCAATTAGCCTTCTAACTTAAGCTCACATTGTCCAATGGGACCCTCAGCTCTGTTTCTATTAGACAGGCATCATTTTGAGCTTAGCTTATCTGCCTAAACAGAGAAATCCTGCTTTGTGGAACACCCCCAGGTCCTTCTCTGTCGGTCTTGTGGTTCATGCACTTTCTCTCTGTCTAGAATATTATTTATCTGTGGTTCTCCTTTTGTTTGTATTCTTGTTTATGTCTCTCTCGTTTTTGCCCTTATCCAGGTTGTGTTTTTTTGGTTTATTTGTATGCCATGTTTTTTCTGTTAGCTTTGGCCTCTTTCTTTAGTTCTTATTGTATTGTTTTGTTTCTGTTCTGCTTGTGTATCCCTTTTATAGTTTATTATATACAGGTCTGCCTGTTTTCATTTAGACCTATTTTTCATGACCTTGTTTTCCTCTATCTGTCTTTTTTTTCTGTCTCTGTTCAGTGTTGTCTGTTTATTCTTTCTGTATTTTCAGTGTTTCACTTCTTAGAGTCTTCTGTTTTCATTCTTTCCTTTAGGTTTTATCTAGTCATTTTGTATACTGTTCTTGTCTGTTTTTTTATTAGTAGCATTTTGGTCTCATCAGTGTCATTTTATTTTATTTATCTTTTGGGTTAATTAAATGAATCTTTAAGCAACGTTACCTACCTCCACGTTCCTTGCAATCCTTGACAGTTGTGTAATACTACAAAAAACTGGCAGCAATTCACTGACATGATTGATTAAAAAAAAAAGTACATCTCAGAGAGTAAGTAGTAAAGTGGGAGGTGTTCATTACCTCATAAAAGGACTGTTTAGGCAAACAGTGCAACAATTCAAGAAAAACTTTTATCAAAGTAAAATACTAAAGATTTCTTAAACTTTACATAGTATCATTAAAAGATTCAGAGAATCCATAGATGACTTCTAGATGCAAGAGACAAGGCCAAAACCCTGCATTAGCTGGCTGTAATCTTGCCCAAAAAAAAACGACAGGTTTCTGTTGTGAAAATCAATGCATGGGCTCCGAAACATTTCCCAAAACCATTGTCTATGAACACAGTTTGTCACACAAGTTTAATCTCACAAATACAAAGAAGAAACTATATATAAACAGAATCTAGAACTGCTACCTCTTTCTCTGGGCCTGAGCTCACTTAAGATGAAGTGAGATGAAGTGGAAACATACCCTGTGATCTGACACATCAATCTGAAATCTGAAAATTTTCTTGGAAAATAATACTGCCATGTCCTCTGGGCTAAAAAGGAGAAGGACCATGCACACAGTTCAAAAGCCAATATGTGTGATGGTATGAGGGGACATTAGTTCACATGGCATGGGTGGTTTGCACATCTGTGAAGGCAAATGAAGGCAGATTAATGAAGATCGATGTATGCAGATTTTTTGGCAACATGCTGCCATCCAGGCAATGTCCTTTTTCTCAAAAGTTGGTAAGAGTCTGGTTGCTAAAATAGTCCAGACTTGTCACTCACTGAAAAATGTTTGCCATATTATGAAAGAAATACCAGGATCCCGACTTTTAGCAGCTGAAATTCTATAAACAACAAAAAAACATTTCACTTTAAAAACTACAGCTATTGGTCTCCTCAGTTCTCAAATGCTTACAAGGTGTTGAAAGTTAAGATGTTGCAATATATTATTTTCACTCCTTATTCATTATTTTTAACATATGTCACAGAATTTGGAAAGCTGTGAAATTTATACATTTATGTACAACATAAAATGTATATGCTTGTAACCTGAGATTTGCAACATGCCCTAATTCTAGATTTTCTTACAAAAAATTATTTCTGTACTATCATACACTTTTTCATTTTCCCCATATTTAAATTCAATAACTGTTCTACCATTCCCCAATATATTAAACATTTCTTAAAGCATTTCTCTTTAACAGTCCGGGTGACTGTCTGTGAGGAGTGTGGGGTGTTCTCCCTGTGTCTGCGTGGGTTTCCTCTGGGTGACTGTCTGTGAAGAGTGTCGTGTGTTCTCCCTGTGTCTGCGTGGGTTTCCTCTGGGTGCTCCGGTTCCCTCCCACAGTCCAAAAACACATGATGGACGCCCCCTCCAGGGTGTATACCTGCCTTGTGCCCAATGATTCCAGGTAGGCTCTGGACCCACCGCAACCCACCCAGAACTGGATAAGCGCTTACAGACAAAGAAAGAATGAATGATTTCTCTTTAACTTTTAACACTTTCCCTAGCTCCAAAATTAATGTTCTCCATTTATAAACAATAACAAAAGACTCTCAAACATCAACTTTTTGGTACTGAGCAAGGAACCATCTCAAGTAGATGTGTGTGTGTGTCCAAAATAGGATAATCATAATTCCAGATGCTAGCTAGAGGAAAAACAGCTAATCTTCCATTGCTAACCCATTTCTATGCTATGTCTCCCTAAGCTGGGCAGTATATAACTTAGAAGGAAAGAATATGGATTTTTTTTTCCCCATTTAATGGTGTATTTCCACTTCAGTTCAGCAGATGATATGAAGGGTTTAGGAATAACCATTTGAACACTTAAAAAGCGAAGCCAGTAACAAAGAGCACTAACCCTTTTGTTTCCATGTGTGGTTCTAAGCAGTAGAATTAAAGCCATACCCATTTTGGTTTGTGGGGTAGATTCAGGAAACGCTGCGTCTAAAAATAGAACTGTAAATGATCAATAACAATGTCCCAAAGCCTGTAGATTTCAGCTGATGTAGGCTGAATTTCTTGGCAGCTATGTCATTAAAAGCTGTAATCTGAAACATCTTTAGACAAGAAAGACAGCATACACACTACATGATTCAGAGGACATCATTTGTATTTTTGCCCAGTCTTATGCTACTCAGACTCTGTGCATGTACAATACCCCCCCAAAAAAATGAAATTTAATTGGTTTAGTGCATCCTGAAAAAAACAGAACAGACATTCTCACACAAGTGTTACTGCTTTTCTAATGACATTACCATGCATCTATGTTTCAGTTGTATGACCTGTGGGTTATTAAGAGGAGTCTTGCTCTGCCACTCCTACCATGGCTGCTGCCTGGGCTTTCAACAAACGTGTCTAAAAGGCATTCTGACTGTTAAGACTAGCATGTCTTCAAGCATGTCCTTCAAATTCATATCTGTATAAAAACATGGAAATGTGTTGTCTATTCTTAAAAAATATAAATTCACATATTGACTTCTCAGCTTCCTTGGGAAAGTCTATGTCATGGTGCTGGAAAAGACAATCTAGCCGACAGTGGAACCTAGGATTTGAGGAACAGTGTGAAATTCAGCCTGGCTGGGAAACAATGGACCAACTATTTACTCTCTCACAGATAATTAAGGGTGCATGAGAGTTGCTAGTCCAGTCTACACATTATTTGTAGATCTGGAGAATGTGCATGTCTGTATGTTGTCATGTCTGAGTTCAAGCATCTCAGGATGTGGTTAACAAATGTTGGCAATTGATGTGAGCTAGACTGTTAGATTAGGTGTAGCATCTGTAATAATACAGTCACTGAACTGGACTCTACATCAAAATCCTCACCTATGGTCAGGAGCTCTGGGTAATGACCTAAAGAACAAGGATGCTGATACAAGCAGCCAAAACGAATTTTCTCTGGCATGTTGTTGAGCATACTCTCTAGGATCAGTTGAGGAGCTCAGATAAGGATGCCTCCTGGACACTTCCAGCTGGAATTATACAAGGTACGGTCAACTGGAAGGAGGCCTTGGGGTAGATCCAGGACATGCTGGAGGGGTTATATATCCCAGCTAGCCTCCAGGAGAAGTTGCGGGGGACAGACACCTGAGCTTCTTTGCTCACCCTGTTGTCACCCTAACCCTAAAATGAATTAAGCAGAAAAGAAAATAACATTGATGATGAACTAAACAAATTCCCTTTAGTCATTTATCACTATGGTCCCTCATATCACTCTGCTGCTGCAATTCCTCCTCTGTCTTCCTGCCTGCATCAGATTTAAAACTTTGATGCTTGCCTACAAAGCCCATAGTGGACCAGCCCCTCCCTACCTTACAGATAAGAGCTTCGAGACCTTCAAGCTTTAAGTACAACCCAACCTAACCCACCATCCTTCAAGACACATGGAAGACAAGCGTTGAGACTCTTCCCTGTCCTGGCTCTCAGATGGTGGAACTCCCACTAGCCTTCACTGTCCAGACAGCAGACTCTTTCTATCTTCAAACACAGACTGCAGATGCATCTCTTTCCTAACTACTTATTTGAGCATTAAGTATTTATTGAATTGCATTGTATTTGCACTTATTCTGTACATGGGTATTGTATATGGGTATTGTTTGGCTTTGCACTCATGCTGTGTTTAATACTCTATTTTCCCTGTGTCTGTGTGGGTTTCCTCCGGGTGACTATCTGTGAGGTGTGATGTGTTCTCCCTGTGTTTGTGTGGGTTTCCCCGGTTTCCTCCTACAGTCAAAACACACACATTGGTAGGTGGATTGGTGACTCGAAAGTATCCATAGGTGTGCATTTGTGAGTATGTGTTGCCCTGTGAAGGACCTCCAGGGTGTGTTACCAGCTTGTGCCCAAAACAAAGCACAAAGTCACCAAATGAGCAGCTGAATTCAGCTTCATATCATGGAGTTAGGAGTTGAAGCGCTGCTCTTTTTTTGGGAAGGTTTCAACTGCAACTTGTATCTCAGTTCCAAGAGATATTCAAAGTCAAATATTTCCTAAAAACAAAAAAACAATTTTATAAATGTTGTGATTGTGACTTCAGCACATCAGAATCTGGACTGACTGCAGTTGTGAGCCCATTAAGGCAGTGTGTTGCGAAATGGATAGTGTTTTGGCTTAGAAAGATAGTCACGAGTCTGCAGGGAGGAGGGAATGAGGGGAGACACTGAGGCCAAGCGATTAAATGATATTCCTAAAAAACAACATCTGGAGTTGCTGCTACCTCTGCTTTACCAGAGACAGCACAACAACAGATCTAAGGGAAAATGTATCTACATGTGTTTTTATGCATGGATTCAGGACAGATTCCAGCTGGAAAACATGTAGCATAACACAGACATACTTTTAACCTTTAGAACCTTAGACTAAACCTTAGACTGTGCAAAAATAGTTCACGTTATGGTAGACAACAATTATAAGATTTTTGCAGACAGCTATTTATGCTATATGTTTTCAGTAGATGTGTCACCATTTGAGACACAATACTTACATTTATATTTTTTTTACATTCATTCATTCAAAATCTGTAACCACTTATCCAGTTCAGGGTCACGGTGGTTCCGAAGCCTACCCAGAATCACTGGGCACAAGGCAGGAACACACCCTGGATGGGGCACCAGTCCTTCATAGGGCGACACATTCACGTACACCTACGGACACTTGAGTCATCAATCCACGCAGACACAGAAAGAACACACCAAACTCCTCACAGAGTCACCCGGAGCGGGGCTCGAACCCACAACCTCCAGGATCCTGGAGCTGTGTCACTGCGACACTGTGCCAACCTATTTTTATTTTTTATTTTTTTTACATACTGTATTAATTTAAATGTTCTTATGCATTATTCATTCATTCAATGAATAATGAATGCCATTCCATTTTTATTTACATAATAATAGGTCATATTAGGTTATTTGATCTATCGCACTGAAACTGTGTTGTAGTATATAAAAATAGGTGGTAGGTCACCGCTTCACAGTTCTGCAATCTGTCTCCATGGTAATATAAAATAATAGAAATACTATTACTCTCAGCCATCCAAGACAGCATAATGGTCCAACATTCATTCTCTCTCTCTCTTTCTCTCTCTCTCTCTCATCAAAGCAGCTAAAAAAACAGAATTAGGGGGTTAGTGTTCTTCTCCAACCATGTACATTTTCTTATGCAGTTCAAGTCAGGGTATGTCCGGATCCTACACCAAATCACTGGGAGCAGGGCAGGAATTTAGCATGGCTGGGGCACTAGTTCATCACAGAGCACCTCACACTCACATGGCCAAACCACCTACAAAAACGTGCTTGGGAGGACACCTAAGCCGACACAGGGAGAACACTCAAAACTCATTACAGGGGTTCACCCAAATGTGAGACTCCAAACCACACCCCTTCGAGTGGATTGTGATAGGGACACTACATGCCACCACCATGATTAGTAGCATCATGTGATTTGGTTAGTTTGACCATTACTAAAAGTTGAGGAGAATTTTTTTAATTATCTTTTTTAAATGGAAGACTTGAATAAAGGTGTGCAATCTTTATGGGCTGGGGGTTCTAGTGGTTAGCTGGAGTTTGAACTGCAGCCTTAAAGACATTCACTGGTAATTTGCTGGTGTGGTGATGGGAATACCCCTTTAACATCACATTTAAAAGACTATTGTATATATTTACCTCATGACTGGTAATCCACATCTGAAAAGACTGAACAGGTAAATCTCAGAGTTTTACTTACCTGGATGAGACCATCATCTGTAGAAGGGGAGGGAGGGACTGTACCTGTAGAAAGGGAGAAATTGATTAATACGTGTACACTTTAATTGCTGATTGAATTCAAATGACTTGACATGAAAATATGAATGTTGAATTGTGACTAATTAGTATGATCACCGTTGTAGGTGTATTTCGTGTATGTTTGATACCCTTGTTTTCCCCCTTATGAGAAATGTTGCATTCTATGGGAGGAGTTACCTGCATTGAAGCAGCATGGCAACAGGTGTAAAGGGGATCTCTCTGATTCTGTCCAAGTGTCGAGGCTGTTGTAAACTGGTCTTCTGATGGTTTCAAAGTGAAGTGCTGTTTATATTTACTGGACTGATCTGCTCACAGGCTGAATCTCAGACTGATCTAATAGTCTGTGAGAGGCACACATCTTTATCACCCATTTTGCAAACTTACACATTGATTGATCATTAACTAAACAGGATCCAAAAACAGGATGAACTGTCGTAACGCATCACTGTTGTAAAGTTAACCATGTTACTTAACTGTCACTGGCTAAATATCTTAACTGCTGGAGTGTAAGTTAAGGTGAAGGTCAAAGGAATTATAGACGGATTTTGGACACTGATGCATGTGTTCTTTGTTTTAAAACAGTGAAACATAATTGTTTTACTTTTTTTTTTTTGCATTATCCATGCTGTGCAGTTGTTGCAGGCTGGGTTGCTCAATCTTATGTGGCCTAGTCAATATTTGAGCTAATTATGACTAACTATGACAGACATTTGCTACATAGACAATCAAGTGAATACACACTGTTGATGTTTTGCTGAGAGATGCTGATGTGAGGGATATTGCAAACCAGACTGAAGAAAAGTCTTCCCAGGATCTGCTGAATCAGGCCCTTCTCCCTCGATTTCATAGGCACATTAACCAAGCCACATACTTCAGGAAACTCCCCTGCCTCAAACTGGGCCTGACTGAGCTTCATGAGCTTGTGATCCCTGAGTCTCAATGCTGGAAGGCTACATCAGAGAGGAACGTGACCACCCCCATCTCTTTTCTCTTTCTTCTCTCTTCTTTTTTTTTTTAACTAAAAACTCCTCCTTCGAAATTAAACTGCATTCAGCCACATCTGGATGTCATGAAGGAAGCAATATCATTAAAAGAGTCAGTTCCAAGCAGAAAACTCAGAAAAGAAAAGTCAACAGTTTACTGATGCAACATCACATGTGCCATGAGATCACAGCAAAATGCTTTAAAAAACATTCAACATAATGGTGAAAAACCATTTCCTGTCTAATTAGTAAGACAGTTAAGCTCAGCTTTTTAGTCTTTCACAGCTTAAACTCACAGGGTGGGAAGGAATGAGGGGATAAAAGTGCAGTAGTGGCCACATCACAGCTGTGTTTGAAAAAGAAGCTAGGGGTCCTAGTGGTCTGTTTCTTGGAGTTTCAGAACACAAAGCACTGCGCAGCGGAAGCAAATAGGGCATGAGGCCAGCCTGGGTGGCTTACTAAACCCTTTTTTTGCTCAATCATCAGCAGAAAGGGTACGGAAGTGGCAAGAGGTGGGAGTAGGTGTGTGGGTAAGGGTGAACACAAGTACTCCCTGCTCTATTACACTTCATTCTTCCTGTGTTATCCAAATTCATGTGATGAAATGTGGTGGAAAATAAGGGTGAAGTTAATTTAGCATTGTTTAAAATGTCAATGTTACATTCAGAAATAGTGGAAATGCAGAACTTTATTTCTGGCCATAAAGGTCAAATCAGAAAATAAAATGCAAATTTGTGAAAGCACCCCTAAGGGATTTCTAATGATGATAACACTAAGCTACCACTGATAAACATCAACATTCTAGTCGAAGGTAATAAAAAAGAGTCATTAAAAGAAGAACTTTTGGAGTCTTTGAAAAGTCCTGGATATGTCATTTTTAAGTTAATCCCATAAAAAGGAAAACCAATACAGATTGGTTTAATCAGTCAACTTTAAAGAAATACTATGTAAGAATGGGCTTTTTTTTTGTCTCCTGAGCTCCTCCTACCTGTGGCTGAGTGTTATTAACATTTACAGTACTGTCATAAAAAATGTACAGTAGTGCTGATAGTGTAACATTATCATGGGTGTTTTTTTCATTAGGGCAATGAAGTGGTGCATAAATGGGAAAATAATGAATATTTAACCCACAGCTCTGTATTAACCAGCACCTACCAGATGGTTTGTCTGTCTTTGAGTATCAAAATCCACTTAACCCTTTGTTCCATACACTCCTGCCTTTTTTGGGGTGATTTCAAGATGGTGGAATATCACACTGACCCCTCATTAAGACTACCACATTAAGGCTCTTTTTTTCAAGCTGCAGAGCCTTCAGTTCACCCACTCTTGATTTCCAGAAGGGCTCTCACCAATGTGCTTTTGTCATACACAAAATGAGACATGTTCCCATTCCCTACATTGCTCAGGATGTAGTGAAGTATATAGTGAATATGGCACTGATTATTTTCAGACACAGCCCTGTACAGATATTTGGAGAAGCAACTGTAAACTTCACAATACTCTTTATTCTGGATCTCCTACACCTAAAATAAAATGGTATCTGAAGACCGAAGAGTGAAAAATGTCTAATTTTATGTGACTAATGTTAAATAATATTTGTGAGGGTGACTAAATGACAATTTATTTATGACCACAGTTGAATGTTGACTGTCACTGTAGAGGCCAAGTAACTTTATTAAAGAAGTCATACTGAACTCCTGGATAAAGCTATCCACAAATACTGTACAGTATGTATATAAAGAGAAAGCTTTATGTTTTAAGTTTCATGAGTCTAGGGCTGGGGCGGCACGGTGGTGCAGCAGGTAGTGTCGCAGTCACACAGCTCCGTGGGTTCGATTCCAGCTCCGGGTGACTGTCTGTGAGGAGTTGGTGTGTTCTCCCCGTGTCCGCGTGGGTTTCCTCCGGATGCTCCGGTTTCCTCTCACAGTCCAAAAACACACGTTGCAGGTGGATTGGTGACTCGAAAGTGTCCATAGGTGTGAGTGAATGTGTGTATGTCTGTGTTGCCCTGTGAAGGACTGGCGTCCCCTCCAGGGTGTATTCCCGCCTTGCGCCCAATGATTCCAGGTAGGCTCTGGACCCCCGCGACCCTAAATTGGATAAGCGGTTACAGATAATGGATGGATGGATATTGTGTGCAATTTTTAAAACTATGTGAGACATTAAATTTCTAAGTAATTAATTTGCTTTTACGAAAAGACTGTATACCACTGATATTTTGTGATGCAACATTAAGTCATACAAAGGCTTGTGTCTTGATACTAAGGGCTTATTTATTATAAGTTAAATAATAAATTATGTTAATTATGTTAAATATGGATATGGATACGCACTGAGCCTTCTGTCTGTACTTTGCATTTATTTCACACGAATACGGACGGATTGAGGAGTATCACTTGGAAGCATGGGGCGAAGTGCAGCCGATTGTTCAAGTGAAACACAATATACGTCAAAAGAATTCTCTTTCCACATGCAGCGAAGTGTTTAATGGTCACAGACCACTGTTGTTTACACCACTGGTTCTGTAAATTAAGAGTTAGTCATCTAGATAACTGGCACATTGAATTGTAAAAATGAATCAGGAAACTAACTCAATGCTGTCAGTTAAAATTAAAGAGTTTTATTTTTGTGGTCACCTCATGTAGATATACCACTAGTAACCATGGTAATAATAATCTAGAGCCCTAGACTCCATCCATCCATTATCTGTAACCGCTTATCCAATTTAGGGTCACGGGGGGTCCAGAGCCTACCTGGAATCATTGGGCGCAAGGCAGGAATACACCCTGGAGGGGACGCCAGTCCTTCACAGGGCAACACAGACACTCACACATTCACTCACACCTACGGACACTTTCGAGTCGCCAATCCACCTGCAACGTGTGTTTTTGGACTGTGGGAGGAAACCGGAGCACCCAGAGGAAACCCACGCGGACATGGGAAGAACACACCAACTCCTCACAGACAGTCACCCGGAGCGGGAATCGAACCCACAACCTCGAGGCCCCTGGAGCTGTGTGACTGCGACACCACCTGCTGCGCCACCGTGCCGCCCTGCACACAATATGTGTGTCCTAAAAATCAACACTGAAAAGGGGAATATGGAAAAAAGTTATTTATACCGTCTCACAGAAGAAAGTATTATTGCTCAATTTTTTTTATGATCATTTACTGGTGACTTAATGGAGATTCTCTAAAAAAGTAGTAGTGGGAGTCCAAAAAAAACAGGAAGCATGATGTTACTTCTGGTCCAGATATAAATAAGTTATTTACAGCATCAAAATTGAGAAATAGCTATGCTTCTCTCTTTCGATTTTTAGAAGTTTACATTCATAATATTGGAAGAAATCCACTGTATATATGTTCTAAAACATAATTGAAAAGTGACATATTGAAAAAAGTAACTTGCTAAAAACAAAGAAATATTATTCCTCAAGTTTTTGTTGATGATTTACTTGTGACTTAATGGTGATTCCCCAAAATGTTATTAGCAGAAATAGCATAAACAGGATATATGAGGTACTTCTGGCCCAGATATAAGTAAGTTATAACAAGTTATTTATAGCATCAAAATCGAGAAATAGTACGTAATCTTTAGTTACATTACATAGGCGTGCTTTTACCTCAGCAAATCTGAACTAAAGAAGAAGTGTGTGAAATCCCTAGTCTCTTTCTCAAGAGAAATACACAAGAAGCAGAAGCATAGTCAAACAAAGTAAGAGAGATTTTCTCAAGACGATATTTCTTCATGTTATAAAACAGCCAGTATAGTGACATCATGTGGCCTGCACGTATTAAGGATTCTGCACAAAATATTACATATATGGCTGCACGTATGTGAGAGGACTGTCTCTATGGAGCATTAAGGGGTCCATTCAGGAGATACAAAACAATTTAATTCTACATCTAACATGAGCTACACTTTAGGGAAACTGAATAATGATCACTTATAAATATTGACTGAGTTAAAAATGACTGAATTCTCCTTTAAAGTTTCCTTTGCCTGTTGATTTTATTATTAAGGAGAAACAACCTGTACATTAAGGAGATCACGTTCCTGTCTTTCCGGTGGGATGTCTCAGCTTTCTAGCATCTAGTATAATCCCAGAATCCAGGCCACTGAGGTTAGACTGGGCCCGTAAGACTACATGTGCATGAAGAAGGTCGACCTAGTTCAGCAGCCCTGAAGAGGGCGGGTTACATCAGGTCTGAAAAATGCTCAGCTCAGCCACCGCAACAACTAATTACAGAGGCACTCTGCTGAGGTCAACAGGAAGGACGTCAAAGCCTTAGCTTTACTTGGAAGGGAGCAAGGACAATACAAACTACAGCCAGAACCCTAATGTATACAAAAAGGACTACTAAGTTCTTGCGACACCAAAGGAAATTTCTCTGATAGCTGAGATATTAAAAGACTAATACCTACTTGCCACCTCAGGCTTCAAATGAGGAAACCATAGGCACAGGAAATTTGTCTTGCTTTGTATTATTTATTATATAGAAACAGCTCAAGTCTGAAACTATTCAAATCCAGTTTTAAGGTTTCCTAACTAAATCAAAATGTGAAGAAGTGAAACTTTACTCTGGAATGAGCATATAGTGTATGAGATACACTATATGGAGAAAAGAATTAGGAAACCTACACATTACACCAACATATTTTACATTGGCATTCCATTCTACATCCATAGACATTAATATGGAGGTGGTCCCATGTTTGCAGCTATGACAGCTTCCACTCTTCTGGTAAGTCTTTCTACAAAATGATGAAAGTGAAACTTGTATATTATACTCATTCATTACACACAGACTGATATATTTCAAGTGTTTATTTCTTTTAATTTGATGATTATAACTGACAACTAGTGAAAACCTCTAATTTAGTATCTCATAAAATTAGAATATCATGAAAAAGTTCAATATTGAAGACACCTGGTGCCACACACTAATCAGTGAATTAACTCAAAACACCTGCAAATGCCTTTAAATGGTCTCTCAGTCTGATTCTGTAGCCTACACAATCATGGGGAAGACTGCTGACTTGACACTTTACACAAGCAGGGAAAGACACAAAAGGTCATTGTAAAGAGGCTGGCTGTTTACGGAGCTGTGTCCCAGCACAATACAGAGGTGAAGGAAAAGACGTGGTAGAAAAAAGTGTACAAGCGATAACTGCACCCTGGAGAGGATGGTGAAACAAAACCCATACAAAAATGTAGGGGAGATTCACAAAGACTGGACTGCAGCTGGAGTCAGTGCTTCAAGAACCACCACACACAGATGTATGCAAGACGTTGGTGTCAGCGTCGCATTCCTTGTGTCAAGCTACACTTGAACCAGAGAGGGTCAGAAGCGTCTTACCTGGGCTAAAGACTAAAAGGACTGGACTGCTGCTGAGTGGTGCACAATTATGTTCTCTGATGAAAGTAAATTTTACATTTCCTTTGGAAAAAGCAGAGGAGAGGCACAGAATCCACGTTGCTTGAGGTCCAGTGTAAAGTTTTCACAGTCAGTGATGGTTTGGGGTGCCGTGTCATCTGCTGGTGTTGGTCCACTGTGTTTTCTGAGGTCCAAGATCAAAGCAGCCATCTACCAGGAAGTTTTAGAGCACTTGCTGACCGACTTTATGAAGATGCAATTTCATTTTCCAACAGGACTTGGCACCTGCACACAGTGATACCTAGTTTAAGGACCATGGTATCCCTGTTCTTAATTGGCCAGAAAACTCGCCTGACCTTAACCCCATAGAAAATCTATGGGGTATTGTGAAGAGGAAGATGCAATAAGCCGGACCCAACAATGCAGAAGAGCTGAAGGCCACTGTCAGAGCAACCTGGGCTCTCATAACACCTGAGCAGTGCCACAGCCAGATCGACTCCATGCCATGCTGCATTGCTGTAATTCAGGCAAAAGGAGCCCCAACTAAGTACCGAGTACTGTACATGGTCATTTTTGCCTTAGTCTTAAGTAATATTAACATTTTTTGGGATACTGAATTTGGGGTTTTCATTAGTTGTCAGTTATAATTCAAATTAAAAGAAATAAACACTTGAAATATCAGTCTGTGTGTAATGAATGAGTATAATATACAAGTTTTACTTTGTGAATGGAATAAATGAAATATATAAACTTTTTCATGATATTTTAATTTTATGACCAGCACCTGCATGTGTGAATTTCTGCTCATTGGTCCAGATGGCCTCTTGTGTTCTCTGATACTGGATGAAAGTGTCTGGCTCAATTTGGCCAATCTGACTGGTCTGAGGACCCGTCAAGTTTCTTCCTCACTTAAAGATGCCTTTAGGGAACTTTTGTGCATTGGTGCTCCCTCATGCTGGAATAGAAAAGGACCTTCCCAAATTAGGTTCCACATATTCAGAAGCATTAATATTTCCCTTAATTATAACTAAGGGACCTAGCCTAACCCCATAGCATTATACCTTCTCCAAATTTTAAAGCTGGCACAATTAGGCCTGTCAAGATAATTATATTACCAACATATTGTACAATATATAGATATTTCCTTAATTGTTGCTGATCTTGATTTCCTGCAGCTGCTTGGCCATAGAAACCCATCCCATGAAGCTCCTGTCCTACAGATATTGTGCTGATGTTAATGCCAGAGATTTAGTAAATTATATGTTTTGCCACTTTGTGGCTGAGTTGCTGTGATTCCTAAATGTATCCACCTTTAAATAGCACTCAAATTTGAACATCCAGAAGGGAGGAAATCTCACAAATCGACTCAATCAAATGGTGGTATGGTATTACAGTTACATGCACACATTCAGTGTCCGTCTATGTATTTTTTTTTGTTTTCCATTTCAAACATTCAATCTACAAGAAAAAAAAAAACACATGATCTTAAATGTTTTATTTGTACATTCAGCACTTACTGAAGTAGACAAAAAAAATAGACTGGCTTTTATTCTAAAAATGATAACATGAGTAAAAAACAAAAACAAAACACAAAAACAACCTTAAAACTGTGACAAGGTGAAATTTCCATCCCTTTCTCCATGCTGGGACAATGGTGAAAGGACAGCCAAGGGGGCATAGACAATACAGAGACCAAGAACGGGGGGTAGGAATGTTCCAGAAGATGAGGGTAAAGTAGATTTGGACGAACATCACGAAGCTCTTATCCTCGAGGCACCTTCATTCTTTAGTCTGCTCCAGTGGAGGGAATGGTCTACATCTCATCAAACAGAAAAGACAGATTGAAGCGTAGTGTTTTATGCATCAATCTTTAGCGTGCTATCTAGGACCTGTTCATGAGTCTGGATTATGAGGCTATGAAAGGCAGTATGATCCTAGATGTGCACAATGGCCTTAAAAGGTCTGACACATATGGGCTACGAGCCCTTCATCTGCTGTCAGAGAACCAGCAGTGACAAAGTAGTTTTAAAAGCCCTGTTGGTTGGGGAAGTAAAAACAAGGAAATTCAAGGTGACTCCACTTGGCATCAACAGCCTCTTAATACTTAAGAGAAATGGACACTGGAGGCAAGTCAGTTCCCATATGAGATACTTAGACAGCATTCTAATTGGGCTGTGCATATAAGCACAGTTGAACGGATGATAAAATCAGGATGAATTTATTGATATTGATATTCTTATTTAAAATCAGCATATAACAGTCACCTATTCCAAATATCTGTAATTTTCCGTATTCACCAGAGGGGGCAAAGACCCATAAAACCCATCTACACAGTCTGAAATTGGACGCAACGTATAAATTGACAGCCGTGTTGTATTTCGTGGTCATTCTAGTGGCTTCTGTAATTCATTCTGTTTGCACTTTTTTCTTAGAGCTGCATCAGAGGTTAAACCGAACCCTGGACTGCTGTAAAACCATGATCAGCTCTGTACAGCTTCTGCGAGTCTATTTTTACAGCTAAAAAATATAACTTTGTCATTTTGAATACATGATGAATCCAGTTCTCTTATGAACATTCATCAAAATTACATCAGAAGTGTGGTTTCATTATGAACCAAGTCGCATTATTCATCAGCAAATTAACACTGTTCTTGTGAAATATGAACATTAAACTAACTTTAAGTATGAGAAATATTTTTCTCAAAGCCATTTGCATTTGGGAGCTTACATTGCTTTGCTCACTTCAGTTAAAATTGCATAAAATCACATCTGAGATTAAAGAATGGAACAAAGTAAAGGAAAACCCACTTAACTTCCACTTATCGATTTCATAACTGTTATCCATAATTATAAATATACTGATAAGTGGTCCCAGTGCTACTATCTATAAGGAGAGAGAGAGAGAGAGAGAGAGAGAGAGAGAGAGAGAGAGCGAGAGAGAGCGAGACCTGATGTGTTTGTGAGGCAGACAAAAAATGATGTCCTCAGGTAAAAGGGGACAGAGCCTTTACAGCACGCAGTGTGTGCGCATACACGTCAGTCAGTTCCAGAACCTCCAGGCGTTGCACTTCAGCGACGTTTGTCTCTGGGATGGGGGTCACTACGGCTGCGAGATCTCCTGCTCCCACCAGCTCCGGGCCTGCGGTATGCGTCTCTCCGTTTATCCCCCTCACGCTCTCTGCCTTTTTCTCGCTCTCTCTCTCTGTCCCTGTTCCTCTCTCTTTCTCCCTCTCCTGTTCCGCTGCCACTTTTCAACCTGTCCCTGCGCTCCTCCTCTCGCTTCTTCTCCTCTTCCTGCTCAAGCTCCTTCCTTTTCTTCTCCCGCTCCCTCATCCGCTCTGCACGTGCAGCTTCCCTTTGTGCTGCCTGAAAGAGGGAAGGGGAGTCAACTGGGGAACACACTAACTGAATTGCAACTAAAATAAACCCAAAATCATGTATGAGTAGGTTAAATACCAGGCTTCTACCTATTAGCAGAAGAAATAGGTTCTTTCAATGCTGTAGTTAGAAGCTTAAACTTAATCAAAGTCTGTAGTAAAAAGGATTACGGCAATAAGTGTCAATTCAGTTGAATTATCATGTCCGGGAATGTGACAAGCATGACCATCTTAGTGGAGAACTGTCAACTAAATAACTGAAATTAATTTTATTTTTTGTCCTCTGCATTTTACTGTACAAACCTGCAAACTTGCTCCCCAGCTGTTAAGACCAGCCCAGCTGGAGCACAAATACAA
This sequence comes from Hoplias malabaricus, assembly GCF_029633855.1. Taxonomy (NCBI): domain Eukaryota; kingdom Metazoa; phylum Chordata; class Actinopteri; order Characiformes; family Erythrinidae; genus Hoplias; species Hoplias malabaricus. The sequence continues at coordinate 19,749,880 of NC_089808.1, forward strand.
ATATTACCCACTGCTGCCCTCTAAAGTCAAAATTTGGAATTGTTATATTTTCATAAACTAACGCTGTGTGTTACTTATGTAGAGGAGTTATGTTTTACATATGAAATCCCACTCAGTTAACATTATTGTGTTGTGAAGGAGATTTTCAGTAACTCACTTGTTCTTCTGTGAGGGGGAGCCAGTAAATACACGGAGTTGTTTTGGTTTTGCAAAACAGGTCATCTAGCAATTTTGCAGGTGGTTCTTCTGGGCCTTTTTCTGGACAGAAAAGAAACAATGGCATTGTGGGTGTAAAATACATAATTTAAATTACATTTATGAAACCATTTAACTTTCAATTTGCTCACCCTTCTTGTCTGTTTTCTTTTCTTTACTCTTTCCTCTCTCCTTGCGCTTCTTCTCTCTGTCCCTGGAACGGGATCGCCTGGCAGCCGCCTCTTCGCCTGGCTTTCCGAAATCTCTGACCTTATCTCGATCCCATTCTCGCTCAGCGCGGGCCCTCTCCCTTCTTTCCATCTCTCGCTCACGTTCAGCCCACTGTTCTCGCTCTGGGTGAAGAGGTGTTGGAGCTCCACCGGGGCGAGGACCATGCCCAGCTGACGTTCCTCTCTCCTCTTCCACCGGCCGCTCTGTTAGCAGGCCCCTGTGGAAGTCCAGCTAGGTAGATTGGAATACAACCAGACAGTGTGTGGAGTTTGTGGGGAAAAAAAATTTATAATAATAAAAAAAAAAAATTGACTATGGCACAACATACACAGCACTGAAAAAATCCTTTAACCAACACCAACCAACAGGCTTCAACAAAATGGTATGTATCAACAAACAAAGTTAAATTGAAGTATAATATTTATAAAATAAGTAAACTATTGTTCCCCCATAATCAACACATTCAAAACTTGAAACATTAAAAATGAAAAAACTAGATCTAGGTAAGAATTTGTCACATTTTTATTCTCATATACATTCATGGTTAATGAATGGATGAAGAGTATATTTAGAATGAATTAAGATAAGGACCTATTTGACACTCACCTCATCTTGGTGGCAGAATTCTACATTGAGGAACTTTGGGTTGCTTTGAGGCCATTTCACCCCATGCAATGCAGCATGAGTTGCTTGTGCCTCCTCTGTAGTGGAGTACTAAAGCAGAGGGAGTGAGAGAAACAGTATATGACGTTTGAGAGTCTTTAACATGCACTTCAAGCTCCATTTTCCTTCCTCTTCATTTACGTCATAAAATAACAAAAGTTAAAAAAAAATTGGTTGAATATCAGAAATAATAGAATCAGAATAATAGAAAGCCTTGTCCTACTGTGACGTAGCAGTGAGATTTGATTTTGTCGATCCAGAAGCCCTCTTCCATTAGGGCTCCTGTGCGACTCAGCAGCTCCTTCAGCTGACCCAGAGTGAACGGCCTCACCTGAGAGAATAAGCGAGAATAGAATATAAGCTTTTGGAAATGTGTATACTTCAAGCATATGACCAGTCACTTGCAAATAGGGATGGGTTTGTGTTTTTCTCCACCCGTTTTCAGACCATTACATCAACAGTCAATGAGCTCCCACAGCGCCCCCTACCTGTGACTCTCTTAAATGCACATGAAACTTTTAAAGACACAGAACAGAAATTTGACACGCTACACACGTCATAAATACCGCCCTCACTTTGAGATACCTTCCAAATGTGTAAATACCGCGGTTTACAGTATTATCGTTACACCGCCCAACCCTACTTGCTAACAATCCCAAAGAATTTAACATAAGGATTTAACATTACTGTCATACATACAAAAGGCATGGGCAACTGAAAAACAGTCCCTGCTCTAAAACACTACTAAGGCTGAAATAAATTAAGAACTGAAAAAAAGATTGCTTGAGCCCTTTTCCAATCTCACAGTTTAAATAGTTAGTTAGAGTTTATTTCGGTGTTTAGAATATCCAAACAGACAAAATGACATACTTTAAATTAGAAAATGATGTAAATAATAAAACAAAATAATAATAAATAGTAACCAAAAAGGTTACTATTTGTAGCACGCGAACAGAAAAAGCCCTCCCATGTCAGATGTAAACAATTACCTAATGACATGTCGGGTGCCCAAATTTGGCACGCTTCCTTGTATGTGAGGAACTGGGCCAGGGGGAATGGCAATGGTTACCTCCACAGTCAATCCACAGGTATGTATGAAATTTGTAAAGATTTATGTAGATTTAGCAATGCTGATTTATGTTCTTTCAAGTCCTAATTACATTTTTTGTTGATGAGTGTTTTCCTCAAAAATGATTGCAAAATTGTGCCTTTTATTTCATCCGCAAAAATTGTGACCTGTGATTTGTTAACTGCAACTGAGATAAATAGCCAAATTATAGTTATTACAGATTTGGATATTAATCATTACCAGGTTGCAGACATGAACAATGTTGGAGACTTTGCCACGAGGAGGAGAAGTCTGCTTCTTAGCACGAACAGGATCATCAATGGTGATGCTCACACCTGATTTCTGCTGGTTGATAGAGCGACGGATCAATGTTTCATTGGTAGTTACTGTGTAGAAACCAGGAATGGGCCGTTTGGGAGAGAAAAGCAAAAGACAAAATTATAGACCTTAAAAGGGTTTGATATCATTTAGTTTGAACTTAAAACTTTGCCAGTTATTAATAAAAAGTCAAACATGTCTGTTCTTTGTAGTGTTGCTGCCTTTCTGAGTCTAGCTTGTTGACATGCAAGGACCCTAGCTGAAGTTACACAGTTTAGAAGCATCTTCTCACCGGTCTTCATTTCCACAATTTGTTGGGGTAAAGATAACTCTGTCTCCATGGAAACCTCAAGATTTTCTTGAGAGAGCCCCTCCTTTCCTTCTCCAACCTCATGTTCTTCTTCCTCCTCTTCATGCTCAATCTCTTTGGATTCCTTCTGCCCATTCTCTTGCGTCTCAGATGGTACAATCTGGTTAGTAGATTAGTAGTTAGAATAGACGCATCTAATATATTCATGTTTCCAAATACCATAATCAGGACTCTGAACCCACCTGTGTAACAGTTCTTCTGATCTTCAGATCCTGGTCTCTTTCTCCTCCATCTTCTTCTTCAGAGAGATGCATCTCCTCTGGGTGCAGATCCAGTACTGCTTCTTGAGCTATGCCTGACTTGATATCTGGAATCAATGACTAGACAAAAAATAAATTTAAGTATTTTTCTATAAAAGGTTAAAAATTAAAGTCTTCCGATGTAGAAAAAGGAATCTAGTTTATTACTTTCAGAGAGTCTGTGGTGATACTGATGGAAGGTTTCTTGGCATTAACAGTAGTGCTTGAGCCCCATCTCCTCTTCCTGCCTGCTAATGTAGCAGTTCCAGGTGTAGTCTCTGCTTCTCCCTCAGAGCTCCCTGTGCTGGGGGAAGGCTTGCTGGCTAAAGAACAAAAGCATGAATGTCTAAACCTGTGTGGATATTTTTTTCAGGGACTTATTGTAGAGGTATACGGCACTGAGAGAAGACATATACACTTATGCCTCAACTCACTGAAGTAATGAAACCAATGCATGGACCTATACCTTATGTTCATAAAAGGGTGTGGTTATAATCAGGAGCATTTCATAACTGACATAACTTCACAAAAGCAGTAACATTTAAAAAAAATAAATCTTTGAATATAAACTAACATTGGAACAACATACATTCTTAAATTTAGTGCATACTCAATTATTTAATATTTGATATTTCCAGAATCAAACTTGTTCCTCTGAGAAAAACTAGTGAATGCATACTCACTGCTCAAAGAGATCTTGCGAGCTGAAAAAGCCTTTGGGACAGTGCTCTAAAACAAAGACAAAATGAACACATCCCAGCCGAGGGAGAAAGGTGAGACAGGTTAAACAAAGACAGCTAAGATAAGAACAAACATCAGGAACCTGGGTTAAAGAAAAAAAAATAAATAAAGAAACAGAGAAAGCCATTTGTTTCACCCTGTGTAAGAATTCCGATTGTTTTACCAAATGTTATTGTGTTCAAGGTATCATATGTTAAAATAACTTCAGAAATGTTTCAGGGTTAAGCTAGAAATGTTCTGACCACACCTTAAATAAGCCTGGTTTGCAGTCTTTACAATAAAATGAAGATGTCCCCTCAGCTGAGCTTAACAGTGCAATACGGTAAACATCAGGTGGTAGCAACTATACTAAAAATTAATCTACAGAACTGCAATAGCCAAGGTGATAGTCATTTGTGTTTCCAAACAGTGCTGTTTGTGTAAAAAATAAATTAATTAATTAATTTGAAAAGTAGAAAACTGAGAGAGACTACTTATTTCGCAGGACAACTGACACCTGCCCTTCAGTAGGACGGCTATGGCTCAAACATCTGCATGTACTGTATTTGGGGAAACAACAGTTCAATCAAGAGTGGCTGAGAAGTTTGGGTGGCAATCTGTCATCTGCTGGGTAGAAGAACTCTTTATGTAGATCAGATTGTGGTGGAGTACAAGACTCCATGTGATGGCATGATGTTTGAGACAGTATAAATAATCTTGAATCACTGATGAAGTGTGACACTGCAGAAGCTGAGGATCCTTAGTTAGAACTGCTTCTGAGATTGCCACCGCAAAGCCACGAGGCTGGCAATCAGCAGTCTTTAGGCAATGTAAAATGACAAGTGAATGGTAAGTATAGTGTCTCTTTAGACCTGCTAGGTTGGCTTTAAAACAGTCTGAAATAGAAAAAAAAAATAAAATTAAAAAAAATTTAAAAAATAAGTTTAAAAAAAATACAATCCAAAATACTTGATGACTGAAGTTCAGTGAAAACGTCCCAAGCCTCCTTGAAAGGGAGGAGGTTAAACAGGCTATGTAACGCCATACTATTCAAAAAGCTAAATCAAGAAGCCATACAGTCAAAACATACAGTCTGAGAATTCACAGATGTCGTCAAAACGCATACTTGATAAGTTTCCAAATAACCATTGTCCATTTTCTTGCAAGATATCCGTAAAAAAAAGTGGTTTTAAGTGCCTTGAAGCACAGGAAATGTTATTTAAGTCAAATGAGCGTAGCAATAAATACCTGCCCTCAGTGACAGTCAAGGCACACCTGAGAGCAAAAGTCTAGTCAACTGCTACTCTGAGCCGTTTCCATGGCAATGTGGCGACTGTTGTGCAGTGTGTTCCACTGAATTGCAGAGTTAAGGGGCCTATCAGGAATAGCCATGAAGCTTGAAAATTGTGGAAAAGGTGCAGTAGTAGTAGTAGTAGTAGTAGTAGTAGAAGTAGTAGAAGTAGCAGCAGTATGTAGGTAACATTAGGGGCAATGGAAGAAGCATCATCACCTTTACAACAAAGCAATCAAGTGGAGTTTTAAACATCAGCCAAAGTGAGTGTGCCCCTTGCTGCTTCTGTTGAATGAGCACAAAAGGCTCATTCAACAGCACAGTTATCGCAGATAAATACCTCAGAAGAGCACAAAGCAGAATAACTGAAGTACGAAGAGATAAAAGAAACAGTCCAAATATTATATATTATAATATATATATTTAAAAAGTAAAAAAGTAAACATCTGTCAGTATTAAAAGCTACTTTACAAATGGAAACAGAAAACAGATGATTCAATATAATATGAGAACAGTGAGAATGAGCTATAAATGATATCTAAAATGCAGAGATAATTGCAAATCCAAGGTGCAACAGGAGAGGACAGCTGAGTAATTGAATGATAAATATTTCCCCTCTTGAAAAATTGATATCAGAAAGAATAATTGACAGGCACTGAAATGCTGAGTGTTTCTCCACAAGCGGGTCTCTATCCAAGTGGCAGGATGAACAGCAGTAGAGCTGAATAACCTGCATTCTCACCTCATCAGTGCTCTCTGAAACCTTCTCAGGCTCCTCCATCGCAGTAGCTTTCAAAACACTACATAGAAAACATAGCAAAGAGGAGGGACATGGAAAAATTGATCAGTGTAATAAAGAGTGACAGCATAACTATAATTTGCTACTTATCTGAGCTAGATGTGAATCAATTACATATCGTCCAAAGAAAAAACATGTATCTCCATTTGTGTTGATTTTTAGTTTACTACATGATTTTTAAAAAGCTGAATTTCATGATGAAGGGACTTATAGAAATGCACCAAAATTCACTGGAATAATATCTTTTTACATTAGGCTTGTTCAAGATGAACTGCACTTCGCCTTGTGGGTCAGCGAGAGTAGCCGGTTGCGGTTGGGAGGGGATGGTAGAAAAGGCCCGTAAACGCAGACAGTAGCCACCTGCAGCCCATGTTTTGGCAGAACTCATGGTATTTCATGACGAACTACACCATGTTTAAAAAAATAAAGTAAATACAGTCAATCTACAAGAGATCATTATATAATAAGTATACAGACAGGGTCTTTGAGAGAGAGATAATTGAGATTTATATTTTAGGGAAAAGAGAGAGGAGAAGGAGAAGAGGGGGGGAAGGAAAAAAAAAACCCTTTAAAAAACCCACACACACAACACCATCAGATTTCAGCGGAGCTTCTAGCCAATGAGGATTAAGCTTTGTCATCATCAGGCTGTCCCTGGTCTTGCGCAGCTCGAAGTGGCTGGCTCTAGAGCTTGTAGCTGCCTCTCACTCATTTTAAACTAACCGGTATGTACCACACCAAAACAGACAGCAATCAGTATGCGCATCATCCGAGTGAAGTTGATCAAGCCTATCAACTTCCATTTACATTAAGGTTTCTCCTCCTCCGGGAAAGTCACTATTTTGGCGTTATGTTTTTCTTTGGACAGCAACAATACATTCCAGACTACTTTGAAAGTTTGATACAAACTGTATAGATTTGCCTTGTCTATCCAAGTTGTTTAAAAGGGTCAAGTGAGTTTTCATTCCATAAACCCATTTTATATATATATATATATATAAATAATCTTTACTTTTAGACTTTAAAGGCCTCAAGTTCCCATCATGACCATCTTAAAGGAAAATAGCAGTTATACTAAGCTATACTTGTATATATTGGACGTGTACATGAGAGTGCAACACTTACTGACTCAAGTGTTTGTGTCATTTCAACACAAAGTCATGGTTTGCTAAACTGTCCAGCAAAAACTGTTCAGCAACATGAACTACAGTGGTGCTTTATTTTATGGCACACTGAATGCATCTAACAGAAGTGATGTAAAATGTGCTGAATACGAAAGCTTGTTTAATGCTGTAAAGCAATTGTTCCACAGTGTCTGTGGTGGTAAAAAAATACATTTCTTTTCAACACAGACCTTTCAACATCTGTTTTAGCATCCTCCTCATCAGAATCTTCTTTCCTCTTGATTTTTTCCATCTTTTCATCCACTTCCTTGAGATGAGGCTTCTGAAAACATGGAGTGGGTGGTGGCTAAAGTTAGTCATGGACGAGTAACTTAAAGATGTCAGTAGGTTCATTTATTAAAATCCTTACACCAATGTTTTTAACATCTACATGAGCCTTAAAATACTGTCTCCTGCATTCAGACAACGAACAATGTGATTAAAAACAGAGACGTTTGGGGATCCATCATATGTAACCAACTATGCACTGGACATACAGTGCTGCATTTGGGTGAATAAGCCATGATTTTATAACTCACTTAATGCACTCTAGGGATTTGAGAAAAGAGCTAGCCAACTCATGGGCTCAATAAAAAACAGGAATGCTACACATGTGCTCACCCTCAGACCACCTGATGAGAAGCCTGTTTTATCCTGTGAGGAAGAGGAACTTGATGAAGATGCAGAGTCTGAGTCTGAGGAGGAGTCACTGGTGGACGAGCGTCGCCTTCCTCTCTTCTCTTTATTCCTTTCCCTCTCTTGCTGCTTTGGTGATGAATGAGGGTGTGAAGAGGTCTTATGTATAGTACTTTCTTCTTTGGGCTTCTCATACTCAACATTTTGCCTTGAGTCATTCTGCAGACCTTTCTTTTCTTCTGGAGACTTATGCCCTGATATATCAATTTCGGCTGCTGTATTTTCCTGATTACGATTTGCTGAGATTATTTGTGACTGATGTACCTCACTTTCATGTAATTCTTGTTGTTTGCTTGGTGGGTGGACATGCGATTCAGATTCTGGCACTGTACTGTGAGAGAAGGGATGAGGCCTTTTTAGAGGGGAAGAAGTACTTTTGACAGGATCTCTGAAAAGACGAATCTTCTTGGAAGCAGGCTGGGGAGAGGAGGGAGTTTTAAGAGAAGAATGATGCTCCACAGACTGAAGCACTTCAATTTGAGTTTGGGTCGTCTTAGTTTCCATTTCACTTTCTTCTTCCAAGACTCCCTTTCTCTCTTGCAACTTTTCCTGCTGTATATCCATCTTCTCCTGCTCCAGTGTATTTTTTCTCTCATGTTTTACGTTCTCCTTTCTCTCACTTTCTATAATTCCCTCCTTCCCCAAAGCTTGTTCTCTCTCCAGTCGCTCTTTCTCCTGTCTCTCCTTCTCCAAAGCTTGTTCTCTCTCCAGTCTCTCTTTTTCTAAGTCTTGTTCTCTCTCTATTCTCTCCTTCTCCAGTGCTCGCTCCATCTCCAGCCTCTCCTGCTCCAAATCTTGTTCTCGCTTCAATCTCTCTTTCTCCAGTCTCTCCTGCTCCAAAGCCTGCTCTCTCTCAACTATCGCCTTTTCAAAAGCTTCTCTCTCGAGCCTCTCCTTTTCTAAAGCCTCATTCTCTAGTCTCTCCTTCTCAAGCCTCTCCTTTTCTAAAGCTTCCTTCTCTAGTCTCTCCTTCTCAAGCCTCTCCTTTTCTAAAGCTTCCTTCTCGAGTCTCTCCTTCTCAAGCCTCTCCTTTTCTAAAGCTTCCTTCTGGAGTCTCTCCTTCTCAAGCCTCTCCTTTTCTAAAGCTTCCTTCTCGAGTCTCTCCTTCTCAAGCCTCTCCTTTTCTAAAGCTTCCTTCTGGAGTCTCTCCTTCTCAAGCCTCTCCTTTTCTAAAGCTTCCTTCTCGAATCTCTCCTTCTCAAGCCTCTCCTTTTCTAAAGCTTCCTTCTCGAGTCTCTCCTTCTCAAGCCTCTCCTTTTCTAAAGCTTCCTTCTCAAGTCTCTCCCTCTCAAGCCTCTCCTTTTCTAAAGCTTCCTTCTCGAGTCTCTCCTCCTCAAGCCTCTCCTTTTCTAAAGCTTCCTTCTCGAGTCTCTCCTTCTCAAGCCTCTCCTTTTCTAAAGCTTCCTTCTCGAGTCTCTCCTTCTCAAGCCTCTCCTTTTCTAAAGCTTCCTTCTCGAGTCTCTCCTTCTCAAGCCTCTCCTTTTCTAAAGCTTCCTTCTCGAGTCTCTCCTTCTCAAGCCTCTCCTTTTCTAAAGCTTCCTTCTCGAGTCTCTCCTTCTCAAGCCTCTCCTTTTCTAAAGCTTCCTTCTCGAGTCTCTCCTTCTCAAGCCTCTCCTTTTCTAAAGCTTCCTTCTCGAGTCTCTCCTTCTCAAGCCTCTCCTTTTCTAAAGCTTCCTTCTCGAGTCTCTCCTTCTCAAGCCTCTCCTTTTCTAAAGCTTCCTTCTCGAGTCTCTCCTTCTCAAGCCTCTCCTTTTCTAAAGCTTCCTTCTCGAGTCTCTCCTTCTCAAGCCTCTCCTTTTCTAAAGCTTCCTTCTCGAGTCTCTCCTTCTCAAGCCTCTCCTTTTCTAAAGCTTCCTTCTCGAGTCTCTCCTTCTCAAGCCTCTCCTTTTCTAAAGCTTCCTTCTTGAGTCTCTCCTTCTCAAGCCTCTCCTTTTCTAAAGCTTCCTTCTCGAGTCTCTCCTTTTCTAAAGCTTCCTTCTCGAGTCTCTCCTTCTCTAAAGCTTCTCTCTCAAGTCTCTCCTTTTCTAGCCTCTCCTTCTCGATTCTCTCCTTCTCCAAAGCTTCTCTCTCAAGTCTCTCCTTTTCTAGCCTCTCCTTCTCCAAAGCTTCTCTCTTGAGCCTCTCCTTCTCCAAAGCTTCTCTCTTGAGCCTCTCCTTCTCCAAAGCTTCTCTCTCAAGTCTCTCCTTCTCCAAAGCTTCTCTCTTGAGCCTCTCCTTCTCCAAAGCTTCTCTCTCTAGCCTCTCTTTCTCCAAAGCTTCTCTCTCTAGCCTCTCTTTCTCCAAAGCTTCTCTCTCTAGCCTCTCCTTCTCCAAAATTTGTTCTCTCTCAACTCTCTCTCTTTCCAGACGTTCCCTCTCCAAAGCTTTTTCTCTCTTTAATCTCTCCTTTTCCAGTCTCTCCTTCTCCATTGCTTGCTCTCTCTCTAGTCTCTTCTTTTCCAAATTTCTTTCTTGCACTTCCCTCTTCCTATTTGGAGCTCCTTTGTTTTCCAATGTTTCACGTTCCAAGGCTCCTTGATTCTCAGCATCCCTAACCCCACTAAGTAAATCCTGGCTATGGTGAAAACTGAGTCCTTTTTTGGATGTCACTGAGCCATGGCATGCCTGAAGTTGTGTCGCATTAGTTGTGAGTGCAATGGCAGACACACCTCCTGCGTGACCCCTGTCTGTAAATGTAGAGGGAATATCAGTGCCATCTTCTTCCTCCTCACAACGTCTTCCTACTCCAGAAAAAGCTCCCTCTGACTCCATCTTCCGTGCAAGAAGGCTGAGTGGACCTGGTCTGCGTTCATTAAAATCATTTGCTGGTTCAGGGCTACTGCTACAGCTACCACTGCTAGAGCTTCCAGAGCCTGAGGTGCTAGAGGTGCGCCGTCTAGAAGAGACATCATCTGGACTCTGAGGACTCTGTTTTGGGGTGTCTGGGAGAGGAAAGGAAAGCTCAGGGGGAGGCGAGGGAGGAGGAGTTGGCTGTCTGAGCTGCTGGGACAGTAAGGGAACGTGTGGTTGAGGCTGCTGTAGACGAGAACCCCCAGATCTCTCCCTTGTTCGCTGGCCTCTGGAAAGACCCGATCTATTACTCTGCTGAGCAGCCATGTTCCAGTCTTCATCATCATTGTCATCTTCTCCAACATCACTGTCCTCTTCACTTTCAGCAGGTACATCACTTGAAGTTGCATCTCTCTCACCTATGACCCTGACAGACAAAGGAGTTTCTTCACCTGGTGGGCCATGTGTAGAGGGTGACGGATGGGCATTTTCATCCTGGGCAGTGGCACCAAGTCGCTCACCCACTTGGGTAGCAGGTGCCTTCTGGTCAACTAATGAAGTGTTATTATCCTAGAAAAAAAAAATCATGTAGAACAATGCATGTCAGAAACAAATATTTAAATTTTAATAATAAAAGTGAATTAACACTCAAAAAAATAACATCTCTCTTATTTAACAACAATTAGAAGATTAAGAGATAAAAAGGGAAAATAAGATGTGTCTAACCTCAGCTGGTGCTGAACACTTTGCGTTTTCATTATGGTCTTGCTGGTCTGTAAATAATAGAAACAGCATAAAAGTTAGGCTTTAGCAGAATACAGATTTTTATTTTTACACACCGTCATATTTAATCCCACATTTTCCATAAATGAAATTCTGAATTACTAAATTTGTGTTTTTCGTAAATGAAATTTAACCTGAATAAGCTTAAAAATAAATAAATAAATAAAAAATTATATATATATATGCATGCATACACACACACACACACACACGGGCTGCCCCATAAAATTAGAATATCATGAAAAAGTTGATTTATTTCAGTAATTTCATTCAAAAAGTTAAACTTCATACTTTTTTATGTGTTATTCATTCATTACACACAGACTGATATATTTCAAGTGTTTTTCTTTTAATTTGATGATTATAACTGACAACTAATGAAAACCCTGCTCAGGTGTTATGAGAGCCCAGGTTGCTCTGATAGTGTCATTCAGCTCTTCTGCATTTTTGGGTCTGGTGTATCACTGACTGGAAACTTTACACCGGACCTCAAGCAACATGGATTCTGTGCCTCTCTTCCTCCAGACTCTGGGACCTTGATTTCCAAAGGAAATGCAAAAATTACTTTCATCAGAGAACATAACTATGGACCACTCAGCAGGAGCCCAGTCCTTTTTGTCTTTAGCCCAGGCAAGAGTGGCTTGACACAAGGAATGCGACGCTGAAACCCACGTCTTATATACGTCTGTGCTTGGTGGTTCTTGAAGCACTGACTCCAGTTGCAGTATAGGTCACGAATCTTTGAATGGATTTTGTTTCACATTCCTCTCCAGGGTGCAGTTATTCCTATTGCCTGTGCACTTTTTTCTACCACGTATTTTCCTTCCCGTCACCTCTCTATTAATGAGCTTGGACACAGAGCTCTGTGAACAGCCAGCCTCTTTACAATGACCTTTTGTGTCTTGCACTGCTTGTGTAAAGTGTCAACGCTCATCTTTTGTACAACTGTCAAGTCAGCAGTCTTTCCCATGATTGTGTATCCTACAGAACCAGACAGAGACCATTTAAAGGCCTTTGCAGGTGTTTTGAGTTAACTCGCTGATTAGTGTGTGGTCTTTAAAATTGAACCTTATCACAATATTCTAATTTTCTGAGATAATGAATTTGGGGTTTTCATTAGTTGTCAGTTATAATCATCAAATTAAAAGAAATAAACACTTGAAATATATCAGTCTGTATGCAATGAATCAGTATAAAGTTTAACTTTTTGAATGAAATTACTGAATTACTGAAATAATGAAGTACTTATAAACTTTTTCATGATATTCTAATTTTCACCTGTATGTATGTGTGTATGTATATGGGTGCTCAGAATTGGCAGGTAAAACATTATCACCTAATAAACCTTATTTTAAACCTGTTGAACTGGTTTTAAGAGGGATGCTGTCTACCTTTTGAAAGAACACAGCGCAGAAGCAGAAAAAAATGCTTACACATTTTTAAATATTTTAATAAAATTCAGTTACATAGAAATAATACTATTATTACATAACAGTACGTACATTACTGTGATTTTATTGCTCAAAGAGGTTGGTTAGAGTTCCGTTAATTTATTGATTTTTAGTTGTTAGGCCTCTTTTTAGCTTAACACTTTTAAACCACTGTAGATCTGTAGCAAGTGGCCTGTGGGTAATATGTCTGTATTTTCTATTTTATCAGTTCCACATATATAGGCACCCCGCTGCATTACAAATTTTAAGAGTCAAATTTCAATGATCTTCAATGGTCAGGACTGCCATAGAGCAGGCATTTTTTTGGGTGGTGGATCATACTTTGCACTGCACTGATGCTGACATGGTGGTAAAACGTTATTTTGTGCTGCGCTAGCATGAGTGAATCAGACTGCCCACAAACTTGTTACACAGTTAAATACAACTACCTTGTTGACCCACATTCTAGGTTAAAATTCAGAGACAGTAGCTCATCTATTGCTGCAATATTTGTGTTATTAGTGATCACAGGGGGCTCCCAACATGAAGCTGCTAGCTGGATATTGGTGAAATATACTTAGTCTAGAAGCGACACTGAGGTGTTTAAAAACTCCAGCAGCACTGCTGTGTCTGATCAGGAACATGTTGTAATGCAAAACACACACACACGCCACCACATAAACACTGCCATGCAGGTATCCCCCCAGCCAAATAAGAGTTGCTCTAAACAGAGTGAAATGGGGCTTTTAAAGTATAGATAGCAAAAAATGTACTTATTTGTAATAGTATAAGTACACCATGCACCTACATGGTAAGTGGAGCTGATACAATGAAAAATGAACAGAGAACACCACGGTCATTTAAAATGTTACGGCTGATCTGTGTGTTTACACTACATGGTAAATGGAGCTGATACAATGAAAAATGAACAGAGAACACCACGGTCATTTAAAATGTTACGGCTGATCTGTGTGTTTATACACAGGTTCACATTATTTAGCACCTTGTCAAAGCGCTGTCTTGATATTGGTTGTCACAGAGACCATTACAACAGTTCAAACATATCTCATTTCATTTTCCACAACCCTTCCAGGACTTAAATATTACAACTGAGCTGGTATAACAACGATACAGCATTTTCAAAGATAAATGGCAGGTTAAAATGACATCGTCCTTCATTAATGCAACGTAGGCTATTGTCTGCACTTGTGCTGTGTGTTGCATCACAGGCCTGGAGGAATGATGTTCATTTTACTGTGTTTGCATATATAGCTGGACTGAAAATACAGCCTCCTGAACTTGAACAATGATAGTTTTGATCAGAATACATGTAACAAGCAAGCAGCTATGTTTCCATAGCAAAAATATTTATTAACCTCCAACTCTCTCTGCAGTACAAAAAAAAAATCCTTGCTACCCACATAACAGTATATATTATCTCATCTATATCCTATTATTTTTCTTGTGTGCGCTTTCACTGCAACTCAGTGTCGAAACATGTATTGTTTGTATCACATTTTTGGTCAAACAGTCATTGGGTGTTCCTCCTAGTGAAAGATCTTGTAATATGTGACCCCATGTCACTCTGTCACTTTGGTGAAATTTGTTGATTGAAGGCACTGAAATAGTCAAGATATCCAAATAAAACTTAAAGTATGTACATAATTTGCAATTCACACAAATCCAAAGCTTATGTACTTTATTGCCAAAAGTATGCATGTGAACTTGGCTGACTTCCTATTCTTAATCCATAGGGTTTAAAATTATGTCAGCCCTTGCTTTGCTGATATAACCCCTTCAACTCTCTTGGAAAAGCTTTCCACAAGGTTTAGGAGTGTGTTTATGGGAATTCTTTAACCATTCTTCCAGAAGCACATTTGTGGGTTCAAACACTGATGTTGGAAAAGAAGGCCTGGCTCAGTCTCCACACTAATTTATCCCAAAGGTGTTCTATTAGGGTGAGGTCAGGACGGCAGGCCAGTCAAGTTCTTTCACATCAAACTTGCTCATCCATGCTTTTATGGACCTTGCTTTGTGCACTGGTGCACAGTCAAAAGTGAAAATGTCCAAAAACCCTGAAGCATTAAGAGTTCCATTCAATGAAACTAAGGGCCGAGCCCAAATCTTGAAAACAACCACACACCACAACGCCCCCTTACCAAACTTTACACTTGGCATATGCAGTCAGACAAGTACCATTCTCCTGGCAACTCCCAAACCCAGACATGTCCATCAGATTGCCAGATGGAGATGCGAGATTCATCACTGCAAAGAACATGTCTCCACTGCTCTAGAGTCCAGTGGCAGTGTGCTTTACACACTGCATCTGACGTTTTGCACTTGGTAATGTAAGGCTTGGGTGCAGCTGCTCAGCCATGAAAATCTTTATACACACCGTTTTTGAGCTAATCTGAAGGCCACACGCAGAAAGTTGGCAACCTCTTCGCACTATGCGCTTCAGCATCTGCTGACCCTGCTGTCATTTTATGTGGCCTACCACTTTGTGGCTGGGTTGCTGTCTTTCCCATTTTGTTATAATACCACTGCTAGTTGACTGTGGATTATTTAATAGTAATCTTTCTACTAAATTTCAAGACTGGACTATCACACTACCACGCTGGAATTCACTGAGCTCCTGAGAATGACCCAGTCTTTCACGAATATTTGCAGATGCAGTCTGCATGCATAGGTGCTTGGTTTTATACACCTGTGGCCATGGAAGTGACTGAAACACTTGAATTCAATTATTTGGATGGGTAAGCTAATACCTATGACAATATAGTGTATATTCTTTTTGTTCATGATTTCACCTGTGTGAAATACAGAGAATTTAATAGACTCCAATGATTCCATTAGCTGGGTATATTGCTGTTTCAGATGTAGTTTCTTGCAAAAATGGGCTCTCAAAAGAGGATGTGAGAGCCAACTAAACAAATTCAATAATTTCATAATGCACATTCAAGCGGCTTAAAGAAGACAAAAAAATACTAATTTAATAAATACTTAGAAATGAGCTTGTTGCTCATTGTTATTTCTTTTTTAAAATTTAGTAAATTCGACTGGATTAAGAAATTTCAGGTTTTTCATATCTCAATATAAAGACTACGCTCTGAAAAGTTTGTTCTGTTCCCTAAATACTTCAAACTGGAAGGGGGAAGAAAAGAGGGGGAAAAAAAAATCCCGCTTTGGGCCCACATGCATGGTTCATTCTTCACTGTAGTTGTCCATATTTCTCTCTAGCCAGTGTGAACTTGGAATGTCCAGATGGATTGGCATAAAAGTTGCATGAATTCCAGTATGGCTGTTACGGATTCAGATACGGATTTCAATACATATGAAAGTGGCTCAAACGCATACTTAAAATGTCAGATTCAGTGATATTTTTTTTTTTGCTGTTTACACAGTCACAAAATCAAGACATCTGTGTTACATATGAAGGAAAAAGATTAGATATGACCCAGTTTGCCCTGCTGTGGATGTATTTCACTTTTTCTATAGTGGCACTGTCACACAAGCACAGAATTTACCCGGAGGAGCTGTATGTATGAATGTGACCACCCGCAACATTCGCCCTGGACATTACTTGGACTTTACCCAGAGTCTTTATCCTGGTATCGCACTAGTAAAGTGAGCACATGTGAGAATGGAGCAGTAATTATTCCGGAGTTTCTCCTGGACACACTGCACATGCGATTGTCCACGCCTAAAGTGTTTGATTTCCCGCTGAGAGAGCATGCCTGAGACACAAAATCTCCCGTTGTGTGCTGCATGTGTGAAAGGCCACTCCGGGATATCTACGGACCCAAGACTCCGGAGCTTCTCTGGAAATTTCTTCAGTTCATGTGTGAAAGAGTCTTAGGTTACAATTAATTTATATTATCTGTATTAATTTATATTATCTATTTTCTAAATAAAAGCCTAAAGAAATGCATTATAAAAATCCCACAACTTCACATTAATCTACATAATGTTAATATACGTTGTTTATGGGGAAAATATGAACAATTAAGTGCAAAACCTTTGGGTGGGGGCAAAAAAATAAATAAAACTAGCAAAGTTTGCAATAGTGATACAACTGTGGAAGTCACAAAAACATACCATCATTTTCAATCGCCTCACGAGCCTCTCTCTCTAGACGCTGTCTTAGAAGTTCTTGTTGCTTTGCAAGGTATTGTTTAATGAAGCTGTTCTGACTCATCTCCTCACCAATCTGCAATGCCAGATTAAAAGAATGATTAAATGTATTGATCACATTTCTCAGAGATAATGCAAAGTCAGATAACAAATTGGGGGGGGAAATCGCATGTTACTTCTGTCAAAGCCAGTTGTGCTTACCTGGGAGTTTGGCTGCAACCCAACATGATGAGTTGAGGATTTCTGTAGGTTTTCCAGCATGAGGGCCTAATAGGTATGCACACAAATAGAGAAAACAATACAGTGCAAATTTAATTATATACAGGATTCATAAACACTGCATTTGTACTTATAAATGTTAATAGGAAAACAGGAAAATACAAAAACAACCCAAAAAAGAAACCAAGCTATACTTCAAAGAAATCCACAACAACACAACTCACTAGATTGAACACAATCAGACTTTAATGCAGATTATCAAGGAGGTATTTCCACTAAGATCAGAGTCAGGGCAGCAATCACTCACTAGATATAAATTTGATACACATATGCAAGTACGATTTGAAACCAGAATCGGTGTGGCACACAAGGAGCAACAGAACCATTCCGCAATGCTTGTTTTTTCACACCGGATACCACACAAGCATCTCGAGGTGAAAGTAGTTTGTCTGTCCTGCATTTTCCTTTGAAAATACCATAGACAAACGTCTATATTACATGTATATTGCTTAAATAAACTGTATGCTGACTAAATTTAAGCAAAGACTTTAGTTTGAAAAAGATTAAAAAAAACATAAACCTGACTTGCTGCCACATCAGACTTTGGTCTCATCATTTGTATAAGGTCTGGGTTTGCACTCAAAATGCTGCTGCAAAAGATTAAAATATAGGTGTCTGTTAAGATGTTTATTAGTGTAGATCACGTTCAGCATAAATACTGAATTCTACTGCTTCTGCATAAAAACTGACTTGTTGCTGACAGCATTCATCACAAGGTTCACAAGACCCAGCAAATCATTATAATTCATGTTGTCCACACAATGTGAGGACAACAGAATACAGGAAGTTTATCAAGACTTAATTTTCCAAAAATCTAATTTAAACACTGAAGAGTTGTTTTATTTCAGCATTATTTCACTGTCTTAATTGTACTTAATATATTATTGACTCTAAGTACAGATGCACTGATAAGGCAATGCCCAAAATGTCAGGGAAATAGGCATGTAAAAACAAAAAATGGAGATCTACTCATGGCCATTCAAACATAAATGTTCTATAAACTATAACTACGAACTACTTCTACTTGAAACAGCATTCAAGGTAAAAATTAGCAGACAAGCATTTCCTAAAACATCCAACAAGTACATCATGAAATATTATTTAAATACTTGCATTTTAAAAAAATTAACACATGCAATGTCAATTTTAGATTATACAAAGATGACTCATCAATGAATACATCTAAAGAGTGGGATAAATTTGGCACTTCGAAAATTCAGGTCCACATGATGACGCATATCAAGTCAGGTTAGATGCAGACATTTGATGATATTGGTTGGGTCAGGCTCAGCAAATTTTTAAGCCTGGCATTTGGACATAAATTTCTAATCAAAATTAAAATACTAAAACACCTCACAGAAAGAAGCAAATAGTACATCACTGGATAGACACTGGTGATGTCAAAGTGCATGCGATCACACTAGGTAGTATTTTAAATGTTGTATATCAACACTAAGTCAGTTCATTAGTATATAATGTAGAGCATTTTGTATTGCATAGCAGTATGTGATTTCAGATGCAGCTATAACCACCATCAGATTCCCTGAACATGACATTTCACATTTGGTCTGCTGTGGTTTTAGTATGATCGGCAACTTCCCTTGGATATTTCCTTTTGTATACATATTACATAATACCTATTGGTATAACCTAGTGACTGTCGTGTAAAAATCTATTTTATTTTAATTTCTGTCATTTTCTTGGCATAAATAAAAATATGTTAAACTTTAATGATGATTGGGTTAATGAGAATTGGTAAAAAATGACTTGGAAACAAATCTTATATTAACTTATATCAAAAATATTTGTAAGCTATCATTTTATCCCTTCTCCAATAAAATGAACATTCCTATTTGGAAGATATGGGATTTTTTTCTCTGACAGACATGGTAAACATGTTAGTATTATGTGTAAAGTCTTCATTTGGACCAGTGGGAGTATGAATATACAGCTACACAAATATTACACAGTGCTATTTCATGTAAGATTTGTTACAGCATGGTTAACGTCTGTATTCCCTTTTATTACACTGCATAAACTATTCCAGGCACGTTACAGGATTGAAAAGGTCTGTGTTCCCTTCTAATATTGCGAATGTGCGCTATTCCAGGTTAGATTGATTGGAGAAATTTCTCTTTTCCCCTCCGATGTGTGAACCAGGATTGGCAAATGACATCAATATGATATCAACAATAATGATGTAATGCCATCTCTAGTAAACAAAATCAAACCAGCTCACTATCCGCTTTGGCGCCTTGTGTTTACAGTCCGCAATCCGATGAAACGAAAGAGCAGGAGAGAGACGGAAAATAAAAGAGCGGTGTGTATTGATTCATAAAACCCCCACCCTTCGCGCACACAAAGCGTAGAGCCGCCGACAAGTTGAAAAACTAACTAAACACTCAAGATTAACAGCCGAGTATAAGCTTTCAATGAGGACACGAACACTTTGTGTACTTCACGGTTCGTCATTAACTCGGTCTACAAACGCGTGGCACAACGTTAACCGCGGCTCTCGACAAAGCACGAAGTTCTTCTTCGTGTAATTTTCCGTTCCACCTTAAAAATGGTGCAGTCGTATGGGGCAGCTGCTCCATTTAAGGTGGAACAGAAAATTCGAACATTTCGAAAAAGAAGCTGCCGAATATTAGCTATTTCTGCGTCCGTAGGGAAAGGCGGAGGGCCACGATCCTCTACAAATTAACGTTAACTGAAGACCCCAGCAGCTCGCGGCTGTTTACAGACCCCAAACACCGAGCTATCGGCCCTTGGCAGAATCCCGTGCCTCGCACTCACCCCTTTGAGTCGTTTGATGAGCGCATTTTTCTGGCCGCTCTTCGAGAGCCCTCTTTCCTCCAGGGCCGCCTTCAGGTCCGCCACTCGGAGCGAGTGGAGCGCTCTCCCGTCCAGCGTTACGTCCTCGAGGTCCGCCATGTTGTTGAAACGCCGCTCCGCTCCCTTCTCTGAGACGCGAGAGAGAGACGCCCTCCGCGCTGACGTCACACGGAGTGCGAGCAGCAGCTACTTCAACAACGAAACGGATTATTAAAAAATTTACAGGAAAAACCCAGGTAGAAAAATTTACATATCTACAGCAAATATTATCTCAGCTTAGTATAAACCATTCCCTATTTAAAAACAAATACTATATTCTTTTTCTTGCGTGCATTACAATTATATCTTACTCTTATTATTTTTGCTTGAATGTCCCAAAATTGTATATTAAATATATGCAATCAATTGCCAAAAGTATTTACTCCAAACATTATATTCAAATATTCCAATCACTTCCACAGGTCTACAAAACCAGGCACCTAGTCAGGCAGACTGCATCTACAAATATTTATGAAAGAATTAGTCGCTCTCAGGAGCTCGGTGTATTCCAGTGTGGAAGCATGATCGGATGCCACCTGTGCAACAAGTCCAGTCGTGAAATTTCCTTGCTACAAAATATTCCACAGTCAACTGTCAGTGGTATAACATATTGGAAGCAGTTGGGAACGACAGCAACTCAGCCACGAAGTGGTAGGCTATGTAAAATTTCAGAACGGGGTCAGCGTATGCCGAGGGGCATATTGCGCAGAGGTTGCCAACTTTCTGAGTCCGTTGCTACAGACTTCCAAACTTAATGTGGCCTTTAGATTAGCTCAAGAACAGTGCGTAGAAAGCTTCATGAAATAGATTCCATGGCCAAGCAGCTGCATCTAAGCCTTACATCACCAAGTGCAATGCAAAGCGTCGGATGCAGTGGTGTAAAGAACGCCGCCACTGGACACCCTAGAACAGTGGAGATGTTCTCTGGAGTGATGAATCACGTTTCTCCGTCTTACAATTGGATGGGTGAGTCTAGGTTTGGCGGTTTCCAGGAGAACGGTATATCGGTCCACTGGCATAAAAAGGCTGGCACACCACTGACTGTAGACCACTGCTGGTCCACCATCGGACCACTCAGATTATTCTCCTGTACAGGATATAACTCATTTATAATCTCCTCAAACAGATTTTACATTCACAGAGACTTTTATTCTGGAAAACAAATTAATACCAATATTACCAACAACTGTGAGAGATATAATATATAAACCTGATATAAAATGATTATGCTAAACATGTTGACACTGTGCTGGATTAAAATGGTTTATGATATAAATCATACTAATTTAATTAGTATCTTATTTATAAAGTATAGCCAAAGGACCTAATGAAGGAAAAAAAATTTAATTGGACTGTGAATGGAAAAGTGCTAAAATGTGGCATTTTGTCTAAAATTCTGTTTAATCAGCAGTGGTCCGCCCAGAAAACGCTGTGTAAAACACTAGTGGACCTCCAACTTTGCTCTCAGTGGGTCAACAGTGGTCCTTGCTCTCTCAGGACATGTGCCAAGTGTAAAGTTTGGTGGAGGGGGATTATGGTGTGGGGCTGTTTTTCAGGAGTTAGGCTCGGTCCCGTTGTGGACAATTTCATGCTCCTGACCTTGTGGGAACAGTTGGGGTAGGGATGGCCATCTAAGATGAATATGAACGTGTGTGTGTGTGTGTATACTCTATCTCTCTCTCTCTCTCTCTCTCTCTCTCTCTCTCTATATATATATATATAGTCCGTGGGGCCCTTTAATAGCGCAGTGCTGGTCGCTGTTAGCCGATAGGGGCCGCTGTAGTCACGGCACGGCTTGAACACTTCCACTGAAGAAGTGGAATATTTATTTTCCTCTACTTCATAAAAGGATAGTTTGTTTCAAACAAGGAAAGCTAAACTTTAAAATAATGACATATATAAGAGTTTAGCGATTTCCGTTGTAGGGGCGAGAAGGAGCGGCTCTGGAGATTATGAGCCTCTTAGAAATATCACATTTTTTCACAGATTCAAAGACCTTTTTCGGATAAACACACGCTCATATTTCCGTAGTGTATTTTCTGAGAAGAGGAATCAGCCAGGTATATATTTATCGTTTTAATATAAAAATGCATTTTAAAGTACATTATATGTTCACAATTTCGTAGAACTTAGAAAAGGAGGAAATGAAATGACACTGGAGCAGCTGCTCCGCGTCCAGTGCCGAGCGGGGTTTGTAGCCCCTTGAGGACTGGGCTGTGGAGCCATTGAAATGCGTTCACTAGAGTAAGCCCCATCCCGGGCCCAGTTTCCCAAAAACATCTTGGTGTTAAGATCATCTTAACAGAGAGAGAGAGTGTTCAGTGTGATGCTCACTGTTCAAATCATTTTGATTTATTGAGAAATGTTGTGTGCACAAATGTTTGGATATATAATTCAAAGTTTAAGGGACCCTCTGAAAAAAATGCCTGGATTTACTTTGAAACAAACAAACCCTATTTCCTAAAACGCTGGGATGATTTGAAAAACATACATGTAGTGATGTGCACATAAGTGCAATGTTTAAATGAAATCAATAATGAAATGAGAGGATTTCCAATGCTGAACCTATTTAAGGCAAGACAAGGTAGTCTAATAGTCCCACAGTGGGGAATTTCAGAGTGTTACAGCATAAAAAAGGACAGAAAAAACATAAGATAAGCTATAACATGATATAGGCTAAGCTTAAACATCCCAAGTTCTAAAAACCCAGAAGGCACTTAGCAAGTAGCAGGTACATCTAAACACTGCATGTCCTGAGCATCCAGAAGCATCTGCCGAGCTTCATCAAAGTTGTTTTATGGCAGTTTTCTTAACTGTAGCAGGGCCAATTGGTGGTGAGCATGGTGAGTTTGTCCTCATGTTGTACCTGTTTATTTATTTGATGATCTCAGAGAAGCTGAGGCTTTTAGAAATACAGACATGGGAGGTTCACTGTTCTTTAAAGGAGATTTTGTGTGGGCAAGTAGTGAAAAAATTTGAGTCACAGTTATACATGTAATATAACCTAGTTTTTTTTTTCATCTACATTACAAAAAGTAATTAAAAGCTTCAGAGAATCTGGAAAAATCTCTATATGCAAGTGACAAGGCTCAAAACCAATACTGGCTGACCGTAATCCCCCCCCCCCCAAGTTCTCTGGGCACAAGCTCATGTGGCACGAGATGGAACGAGGAGGGGAATAGTGCCCTTTAGTGTGCAATTAATCAAAATTAAAACTTTTTTTATTTTTTGGGAATAATGGATGCTGCATCCTCCAGACTAAAAAAGAAACTCTGTATAAGAAACTGTTGTGCTACAGTGATAAACATAGCCCCATAAGCTTGGGAGAACTTAAAACTTAACTCTGCCATTGCCTCAAGAAATGAAACCTGAAACTCTTGGAGAAAGCCATTCTATATTGAATCACTAAGGAGTTTTCTGGTCCAGGTTCTTCTCAGTAATAGAAACTTGTCCTGTGTTCAGGGGAGTCCATGTTTCAGCTTGTTTTCATGAAAAACGAATGATACTAATGATTAAAAGTTCCGTCCAAACCAGTGCAAAAGCCAATATCTCTTATGGAGTGGGGTGAATCAGTGAACATGTCATAGGTGAATTGCAAATGTTAGAAGATTCCATTGATGTGGAGGCAAATATCTTCCTTATGAGGATAGATGTCCATTTACAATGCTCAATTTCAAATTTCAATTCAAATCGTTTATTGTCATTTGCACAGTAAGGAACAGGTTCCGTGTACAATGAAATTCTTTCTTTTGCTCCTCACCATGAATGCCAAACGGAAGAGAATGCTGCCTACATAGGCAGCTCACTAGGTTTTGGGACAGACCCATATGATGCCATCAAGATGACATATTTTCCTGTGAAGCCTATGGTTATTTCAGTAAAAATCCTACATTATTCTGTACATGCTGCAAAAACATGGCTTTGTAGACTGACCTGGCCTGCCTCTAGTCCTGATGTCTCTTTTGAGCAGCTGAAGTCTTGTATCAAGTAAGACATAAATTCCATGGGCAAAACTGTAACAATTAGAACCATTGGCTCCCAAAAAAAAGATTAAATAGTGTAATTATGCAGGAAAGGTGAACATGCCTCTGTCCCAAATGTTGAGGTCTGCTTTTAAAATTGTGCTTCTGCTTGTTTCAGAAAATGGCCTGGTTCAATTATGCCTTGCAAGGTGAAAACCAAGCATCACCACCTCAAATGAAGAACTTAATGACAACTGATCACACATTCTTTGAATCAAACCTCAGCACATCTGTACCAGCATCTTCATCCGGTAGTCCAAATATGCTTCCGTCCCCCATTGCAGACTTTCCTCCTGTTTCGCAGGACATTGCGCCCCCAAGCTTGGGACAGCTTTCATGCACCTCTTCCCTCAACATGAGGGTGAACCATGATCCCATCCCAGTGTCCTACGTGACTCTCCAGGAACAGAGGTGTGTGTTAAGCTGGTTCCTAGGGTGGGGTCCTCCTCAAAGAGAGCGCTTTTTGCAGGACTTGATTTCAAAGGCGGTGCCAGGAAAAGTTAGTAGCTTATTGGATCAGCTCAATACACTTCAGGTGATTTTTATGTACATTATTTATTTTATTAATCTCATACTTGTTAGGTTTTTCCAAATGTCTGATTTCAGAGTATAACACTAATCTAAACTGATGAGAAAAATGAATAAGTTTATATTATGCACAGCTCCTCTTACTGTGCTGGAGAGTCTTACAGAAGACAGAGGCACAGATGACCACCGCCTCTTTGGGTCAAGCTTAAGGATTGCACCATCTTACATAAGAGAGGAAGATTGTTATCTATTGTTAGCCACATATGCATTTTCATCATAGGATCTAATAGAAAACTTTGTTATTCATACACAGGTCATAGCTTAGCAATAATAGCATAACAGTAATCATGTTACTTCACTCATGTTTTGTTTAAGTGTGTAAGAGACTACAGATACATGTCACAATCTTTTATTGCAGTCTTTTCCCACCATTTACAGGGTTAATAAAATGACTCTTCTGACTGACAGAGGAACAGAGCTCTGTGTACAACCGTGATGCGGTCAGGGATCCATACTTCTATAAAGTTAATGTCAAAATTAGGAATAAGGTAGTTGTGAGAAACAATAAAAACTTAGAAATATCTCAGTTTTTATTTAAGTGGTTGAGTAATGTGTAGATACCTACTATGGCAGCTACTATACACTGGGATGTCACTTGCAAAATATGGATAGGCCCAACATTTTAGCACAACAGAATTGTGAAGAACGTTGACCTTGGCCATTATCGGCCATACTGAACGTGGCCATTATGTAGTATACTGAGGTCACAAAATAGTATTATTTTTATGCGGTCTCAAAATACTATACAGTGGTCACGACTAGCTAAATAAACCCACCATGTCACCTTAGGGGCTCTGTAGATCCTAACTGCAAAGTCCATGACAGAATTATTCAACAAAACGAAAGCAACAGTTCCTGTCAGTAACAAAACTTAAGCAACACATGACGAACTTAAATAGATGGCAGTCTCAATGTCTCTAAAATAAAATTGTATTAGTAAATTAATTACATTTTACTGCCTTTCTTGCCTTGAGTTTGGCATCTATGGGCAGATATGGCATTAAATACAAACTACATACATACCCTGTGTTTAGCTGAGGTTTTCACCAATTTGCATTTTCTTGTTTCTCTTTACTCAAGGTAAAGGACCGTCCACCTAATATTTTTGAGTGTCAGTTGAGGCTGTGGACTCAGTGGTTCGAGTCGTGGAGTGAAGATGAGAGGAATGCTTTCTTGAACAGCCTTGAAGACAGAGATCCAACCTTTGTTTCTCAGTTCTACAGAGGACTCGCTTGTACTGCGGGAAGAGACTGACTTCAATGAATTTATTTTGTTGTTTACATAAAAAATGATTGGGAGGAGGTAAAGAAATGTATTTGGGTGTCGGCAGTTACTGTTCTAAACAGTCTTCAATGACAGCTTTAAATGTCATGGTCCTGCTGGCCTATAATTACCTGATTATACTTGTATGCCAATACAGAACAATTGTTATGGAGTCCTAGGCAAATTTACACCATGTAATGCCCCAGTACCACTGTGTTGTTAGCCAGATTATGTAGTTTACTATTTTTTTCCTTCTGCAACCATGTGTAGCCTATGTCTGATTAGCCAGGCACTAATTTCCTAGTAATGATGATCACATGTTAATACTTGTAATCAAAGTTTCACTACCTGGCCACTGGTTTCAAGTATGCAGCCATATGCCACAGTTGCATCAGATAGAGATTAAGTTGAAAAATGCCAGTGTATTCCTTTAATAAAAATTTTGCTGTAAATTCAGTCCTACTGTTCTAGGGGTTCTTACTGCCCTGTCCACTATGATTTGTATTTGTCATTTATCTCTTTAAAAAAATGTTATTTCAGTTCTTTTATAACATACTTTCTTAGACAAACAGTTTCTTAGATGAGTAAAACTGAATGCACAGGGCCCTGTAAAACTACAGGGTGAGTAATGTGCAAGTTCCTTGTCCTAAACTATATGTAAAAGTGTTTGAACAGAATGGTGCATATGGAATTAAAGCATGGAATGTCACTTTTCGTGTGCATGTATTTGTTTTACTTTCCCTAGAGTTGAGCAAGCACAAGTTTTGGGACAGAAAAGAAAGTTTTATGATCCTTAACAGTATTTCTTTTTTCCCCTTGTTTTATTTATTTAGTGTCCAAGTCTAATGCAAGAGATTCAGACCTTAATTCACGGATTATTGGGCTGTAGCTGCTATTTCTGTTAAGGTATCTCTAGTCTCATATTTGGTAAAAAATATGCACTGTTTTCTTGTTGTCAGACAGATTTTTTTGGTTGGAATAATGTAGTTGGGTAACACCACACTAGTAAGGGTCTTTTTGTTAGAAAGATAACATTGTGTTTTTATGTTTCAGGAGTTACACCGAGTTACTGGGTCACTGACAGCATAAGCAGAGCATTGGTGTCCTCCCTATGACAATTCTTGCTTGCCTTCACAGCAGACTTCTGGTCTGATTTGGCAGGTCCAGAACATTCCACATTTGGCACGCAAACATTTTATAGTCTGTTTGGAATGACAAAAAAAAAAATATGTGGAATGACTGCTTTTTATTTATACACACCCATGAGCCAGAGCTTTACGGCAAATGACAACAAAACCTTAGACATGTTAATATATAAACAACAATCATTATTATTCTCCTCAAACATACAATTCCATCTTAAAAGACAACTTCAAATCACTATTTATAATGGTTCTAGAGGAAGCACAGCCTTCGAAGCAGAAGGAACATAACTGGTTACCAGCCAAAAATCAGGGATGAATGTGATTGGTTAAAATCTATTGCGCTGAGATTTTTACATACTGCTGCATAAACCAGTAAAACCCCGCCTAGACCCTCATTGTGTGCCTACTCTAACTGACAGAAATGACTTTGGAAGAAAAAAAAAAAAAAGGTCCAATATACTGTACACTTAGCTCTGTTTCATAGTCTGTTAGAAGGGTTGCAAATATTTCAGTATGTTGTTTTGCTTAAATGGAGGATAATGTAACTGCTTCTGAAGCTGAAGAATGTTATAATGATCTGTCTCCGAGTCAGATTCTACAGAAGTACTTTCCTGCATATTTGTGTTATAACTGCTGCCTCAGAGGAAGCTTCAGAAAGTTATAAAAAAAATCAGCTGCCTATGAGGCATATTTTAAAGAAATAAGTTTTGCACATGTGATTAATATGGCCTCTGAAGGCAGCAGAGCATTATTGTATAACATTCCTCAGCTCCATAGAGGCAGCAGTCATAACTTACACTATATTTCTAAAAGTATTCACTTACCTATACAAATCATTAAATTCAGATGTTCCAATCATTTCCATGGAACCTAGGCATGTAGACTGCTTCTGCAAACATTTGTGAATGAATGGTCGTTCTCAGGAGCTCAGTGAATTCCAGCGTGGTCCCATGATAGGATGCCACCTTTGCAGCAAGCCTAGTCGTGAAATTTCCTTGCTACATTATATTTCACAGTCCACTGTGGGTGGTATTATAACAAAATCAAAGCAATTAGGAACAACAGCAACTCAGCCACAAAGAGGTAGGCCATGTAAAATGACAGAGTGGGGTCAGTGGATGCTGAGGCGCATAGTGAACAGAGGTCACCAACTTTCTGCAGAGTCAATCACTACAGACCCCCAAACTTAATGTGGCCTTCAGATTAGCTCAAGAACAGTGCCCCCAGCTTGCAGAGTTAACAGTTTCATGGAATGTGCTTCCATGGCCAAGCAACTGCATCCAAGCCTTACATCACCAAGTGCAAAGCACACTGCCACTGGACCCTAGAACAGTGAAGGTGTTCTCTAGAGTGACAAATCATGTTTCTCCGTCTGGCAATTCGATGGGTGAGTCTGGGTTTGGCGGTTTCCAACGGCACTTGTCTGACTGAATTGTGTCAAGTGTAAAGCTTGGTGAAGGGGAATTATAGTGTGGGATTGTTTTACAGGAATTGTTCCAGTCAAGCGTTACCTTCAATTCATTAACCAAGTGTAAATATTGTGAAATGTAATAGTGACTCAGCTGTTAAGATTTTATGTGGTGTTTTCTGGATCTAATTTTAAGCTTATTAAGATTATTTTTTTCTATTCACTTAACGAATAGAAAATATATTCGTGTATATTCTGGTACTAGTGAATATTAAAGCTTATTTATACCTAACTATAGCTAACTATTGCAACAAATCATGTCCCTATCAGATGTAGATTACGTAGTGAGTTTTTTGCCTCTTCCGTTGGAGCACGCGCTGACAGCTGGCTCAGTCTCAAATGACTCAGTCCTCCCTACAGAGGGCACATTGTCATTCATGAAATAGCGATTTATTTACAACCAAACCGTGACGACGTGTCTAATTTAAAACGGTTCTCATTCAGCTACAAGCTACGTAACAGCATGTTTAATATTTTTGCAGTGTTTGGAAATAAAACCATGATTTCTTGACTCACGAGGTACACTATACTGGGGAAAGGGAGCCATACGCGAGGGAGGAGTATATAAAAAAGTTGTTTTAATTCCAACTTCAGAGGAGTGTTTAAACAACCAAGAGGTAAGATCAATATTGTCACGTTAAATAAAGCTTAACAAAGGTTATATACATTTGAAACCCGCGTTGTGCTTTTGAGGTAACGTTGGCACATACATTAACGTACATTTTTGAACAGAATGTGACACTTCAGCTCAGTTAATTTATTTCGGGTTTCTAGTATAACAAAAACACGGACATTAGAGCTGTATTTAACTCTTTTCTTGAAAAGCAGGTGGTTTAATAACTTCGCAGTATTTTGCATTTAGTTTGCATGGTGTTTAACGATCATACAGTGGCAAAGTCCGAGCTATTCTCGTTAATGATTCGTTCGTTGAATCAGGAACCGGTAGAACCGATTTAAAATACAACTGAATCTATCATTGATGTAATCTGTAGAATAACATTTTACCACTCACTGACCTTAACTGATCTGATGCTAGTGTATCTATAGTCACCTAACACGTTTATTTTGGGGGTATTTCACAAAGCGGGATTTCTTATGTTATTGTAACAAGCCCAAAGTCAATCCTGTCAAGCGGAAAAAACAGGACAGTGCTCAAATAGGCTTAAGTAATGTAGCTACCTAAGGAATCCTCGCCCCTCGCTGCCGTTGTATGCTTAGCTGAACCCATGTGTGTTTTTAGGTCCTTTACACCTTTATTTGCTACACAAAACATGGGAATTTCTTTTTTAATTCATCCGAGAACTTACGTTTACGTTTCGGCATAGCGGCTCGAGATGATGGTATGTACATGAGCTTTGCCTGAGGTAAACAAGGACTACTGACGTGCAGACTGACCAATTAACTGTTTACAGAGAACGTTACCGACCAATAACGGTAGCTCTACAGTCAAACCGTCCAATCAGAAGATTTTAGGCTACTTCACCACTGCCCCTTCTCACTCAAGCGAACCAAACGCAGTAGGGGAGGGCGGGACTAGTTTGTGAACGAAACGCTTCTCCAAATTGTATGTAAGCTCTAGAAAAACAAAATCCCGGACGTTTGTGAAATTCCTGCCGGACATTTTTTTAAGTCTAAAAAAGAGGATATTTCCGGGTAAAAGAGAACGTCTGGTCACCCTATCAAACAGTGGACCAGGGGCCGAAGTGTATTCCAAACAAAGCATGATTTCTCAGGTTAAATAGATAGAGCACAAATGCAAATACTACCAATAGGAAAAGAGCAGAAGGACTTTTTTTTAAATAGGTTTAGTAGGGCTTTCTTTTTTATTATTCATCATTATTGGTACAAATCCCCTGGATTTCCGAGTTAGCCAGACAAATTACTTCAGCTCCTTTACTTATGAAAACGTTAGTTTTGAGGTAGAGTTAATTTACTTGGCTAAACTGGGAAATCCTGTGTTGACGAATATGCCCCTGTGATCAGAATGTACTATAAATTATTTACCTTAAAATTAACATTATATTTATTTACATGTGCCTTCTGAGTGTTTTTTTATATGTATTTGTAATGAAAATATAGTAATAAATCTGTGAAAAATGACCCTATATGAATATTTTCCCATACTTCACCTAGCACATACATTTTGGCATAGAGTTAGTTTTCGTCCATATCCTTATCACAGTGAGTACTAAAACAAGAATATTTCAAACATTAAAAAAAATCTCAGCAGAATATTGCAGAAATTTTGTCTTTGATTACTTAATATAAATGATCTTGTTAAAGATACTGAAAATCAATAGGAATCTCAGTCGATAAACAGCAAAGCCAGAAACCACTGTCAAATGTACATGACCTTCAAGCCCTCAGATGGCACTATGAGGTCATACTTAAGTTGTAGATAATTCTACATGTCTACGGTCAATTAACAGTTTCTTGCTGCATCAAGGAATCCAACATAAACTCAGCTTAAATGTTATATTTTCAGCACTAGGAGAAATTGAGGCATCCATTCAGTACAGAGCCCTCTGGGCTCAAGGTCATCTCAGATGATTTAAAAGACAGTATGAATGTAAGTAGCGTTCTCATGAGTCTGTCTTTTCTTGAGAAAAAGAAAAAACAAACTAAAGTCTTTTTTTAGCATGGTTCAGATAGTGTTGAGCTGATGTTAGAGCAAAAAGCCCCCAAATTCTCACTGATGATAGGAAAAAAACTATAAATTTTTAAAGAATCTTATTCAGCAGATCTTTAGTCAGAGTTTCTCATGCCTACAATTGTACAGCACTTTTTTAAGATTCTGGAACTGGATTTCTTATCCAAAATTATTTGTTCCACCATAAATGGATGACCATAAATTTTTATGTAAAATGTTCTGTGTATCATTCCACTGTGAGAAGACTTGTGAGGCTGATATTAGCCAATCACAACCAAGGTAATATTCATATATATTCAGACTTGAATTCAATTTCAAATTTCTGCTAAATAAATTACAGTTTAAATACCATCTTTTCATTTCTAAGGACCAAAAGTAATTGGACATTTTTCAGCCAGCAGGTTATTAATATAACATTCAGGTTAAGTTAAGTGGTAAATGACAAATCTGCCTTTAAAGGAGTGTAATAGGATGCGAGATGTAAGGAAAGGGAAAACCTGCTAAGACATGATTCTCGATTACCCTCTTTTTAAAATTTATTTATTTATTTGGCTTTTTCCCCGTAGATGGCACTCTCAGGCTGGGTATGTGTGGTGACTGGCGCTTCTCGGGGCATTGGGAAAGGAATTGCTTTACAGATGTCTGAAGCTGGGGCTACTGTCTATATCACTGGCAGACAGATGAAGACGCTGCAGCAGACTGCAGCTGAGGTGAGCTCACACATAGTAATGCAATGATGCATGAAAGCCATTTTGGAATTACTTCAACATAGTAGTTTTGTTGTTTGCCAGGTGTACATTATGATCTGAAGTATTTCTTCAAAGCCACTTTGTTTCTTCACCACTGTTTCAATTGGAGCACATGCAATTGGACAGGGCTCTAATTGTAGTTATATTTGTAGTGATATAAATGTAGCTTAAGCGTCTTGATCCCGCCTTGCACCCGGTGATTCCAGGTAGGCTCCAGACCCACCACGACCCTGAACTGGATAAATGCTTACAGACAATGAACAAAAAACGAATTAAACATCTTCTGGTTATTGTAAAAGCAGTATATAGGTACGAATTATTATTTTCAGTGTATTTATCAAATAATTAGCCTTAGTATGTCCATTTGTATTTGAAAGTTGCAGCAAATAAGGTTTGTTGCTAGTAGGGGATCAACAAACCTTTTAAAGATATTTCATTCTCATTTCTAAGTGCAATACTACAATAGTTATGTTGTGCCTGCCTGTAACCACAGGTGAACGAGAGAGGTGGCCACTGTCTGCCTGTGATCTGTGACTCATCAAAAGAGGATGACATAAAGATGTTGTTTGAAAAAGTCCAGCGTGAGCAAAACGGGAGACTGGACATCCTTGTGAACAATGCATATTCTGGTGTCCAGGTCGGTACATGTAAATGTGGGAAGAGAGAAAGAGAGTAATTTGCATTTGTCTAGTTTGCATTTGTGAATGTTGCATCTTACTATTCCTCTTTTGCCTGAGAATATATGCTGTATTCACTGCTACATGGAGGGAATGCTAATATATTGGGATTTAACATAAGCATTATTAAGGGGGAAATGTTAATTTATGACAGACTTTCTTAAGTGTAAGTTACATAGGTGCAAGTGTGCAAAATCACTATTCAAAATGGTTCTGGAGGCAGCGCTGCAGGTAGAGATGAATGTGGTTAAAATTGATTGGGCAAAGATTTTCATATACCATGCCATAAACCAGTAACGCTCCACCTAGGTCCTTGTGTTTGCCTGCACGGACTGTCAGAAGTGTCTCTGGAAGAATAAATGCACAGTATAATTTGCTTTTTTTGTTACTGAACTTTGTTTCATAATTTGTTGGAAGTGCTGCAAAAATTTCAGTATTGTGTTTTACTTGAATGAAGGTTAATGTAACTCGCTGCCTCAGAGGAAGCTGCAGAATGTAAGTTACTGCTGCCTCTGAAGAAGCTAAGGAATGTTATACAATAATGCTCTGCTGCCTTAATAGGCAGCAATCTTAAATCAAGTGTGCAAACAGTACCTCTTTAGAATCTGCCTCATAGGCAGCTGAAGTTTATTGTACAACTTTCTGCAGCTTCCTCTGAGGCAGTGGCTATAACAAAAATATGCAGGAAGGTACTTCTGTAGAACCTGACTCAGAGACAGATTCTACATTCTGCAGCTTCTTCAGAAGCAGTTACATTATCCTCCATTTAAGCAAAACAACATACTGACACTTTTTGCAAGACTTCTAACAAAGTATGAAGCGGAACTAACTGTACAGTGTATTGCCCTTGTTTTTTTCTTCCAAAGTCTTTTCTGCGTTTCAGAGCAGGCAAACCATT
Organism: Hoplias malabaricus; assembly: GCF_029633855.1. Lineage (NCBI taxonomy): Eukaryota > Metazoa > Chordata > Actinopteri > Characiformes > Erythrinidae > Hoplias > Hoplias malabaricus. Next base: position 19,783,363 of record NC_089808.1, read on the forward strand.
AGAGTCTAGGCCAGGGGTGAGCAATCTTATCCGCACAGAGCCGGTGTGGCTGCTGGACTTTAGTCCATTCAGGCCAGAGCACACCTGATTTCACTCCTTTAATTAGTTGGTCTCAGTAAAACAACTGATCATGTGACCTTCTAGTTGGTTGAAACAAAAACCAGCAGCCATACTGGCCTTTTACAGATAGATTGCCCACCCCTGGTCTAGGCAGAGCTTTACTGGTTTATAATGCAGTATTTGAAACGCTCCACCCAATCAGTGTTCTCACGGAATACTAACTATTATCACCAGTAGATTGACCAGAGGAGGATGGGTCACCCCTTGTGAGCCTTGGTTCCTCCCAAGGTTTCTTCCTCAGCTGGGGGAGTTTTTCCTTGCCACTGTCGCCCCTGGCTTGCTCACTTGAGGGTTTTATATTTTGTTTTTTTACATTTCATGTCAATTTTTTGAGTAGTGTTTTTGCACACGTGCTACATAGACCTCCCAATATAACTTCAATTCAGCCTACTATCAAATGGAGAGTTTATATATCTCATAGTAAATACATACATTATATATGCAAATGCTTGTAGATGTGAGGTGAAATCTGAAAGGTGAGATGATGTGCTCCTTTTCAACAAGTTAAAATGGCACCCTTTGGTCAAGATACAACAAAGATCACACTCCACAGCACATTTCCCAGCCTGTCTAAACAGACATTTTTGCTTGGTTTCTCTTATTACTCTGCTCTGTTTTTGTTTTCTCACATTGACGCTGTTACAGCATGGAAATACGCAGGTATGGGTTGTTCAAGTCTAATGAACTTAATGTACCTAATGTAAGAAGGATGAAGGGGAGCCAAACCAGAATGGCTGGTTATATCCAATTTTTTTTTTTCTGACTTAAGCAGTCCACAAAAACTGTCTGGGCTGTATGGTATATTTCACACTTTGTGTGTCTGTAGGCATTCCAGATACCCATGTGTCCCTTTTAATGTTTTCACAGGCTATTTTTGACAACATGGGAAAGAAATTCTGGGAGATGGATCCTAATATCTGGGATGATATCAATAACACTGGTCTAAGGTAATAAACAGGAAATGTCACTATGTATGTGGCATGTGCCGCTGAAAATTTCAGCACCCGCTACCTAAAATATCTCTGCCAGAATGTATTAAAATGAAGTGGAAACCCAAGAATATGGTAATAACCTGGTAATATTTTGATGATGGCCCTTAAGAATGATTGTAATACTGCACGTCATTTGCAAGACACTTTCCTTATTGATCCATTCTGAATGTTTGATAGTTCAGACTTGGGATGACAGTTAGGTGGCAATTACTATACACATAGTGCCTCAGATGTTCCCATAGTAAAATATAGTAAATTCTGTCAATTTGACTGCTATCTTGGCAATGCCACTGGGCCATTATTTCTATTCATACAAGATAAGGGGCCTTTCTATAAAAACATACCTGAAATTCACTCCACATTCTACAGACTAGCAGTTGTATTTATAGTTTGAAACTTTCTAAACATTTTTTTTTAAATAAATTTGCCTTTAATAATTAATTACTTGGACTAAGTGGGTTTTCAGATACAAACATTTTAAGAGCAATTTGGTGCAAATATTATATACAAGCTCTAGGCTTTCTGGATAGGGAGCTATAAACCTGAAATTAAACAACATAGTAATGTTTCAAAATCCTACTTGAAACACTGAGGGAGCAGACAAGAATGCCCTTCTCCTTTTATTCTACAAGGCATTCTATTGTAAGTTTTCAAAACCATTTATTGTTATTGGTAATAAAGATCATCTTAATAATATGACATTGATAATACTGCTCTCCCTCTTTTGCAGGGGACACTATTTCTGTTCTGTGTATGCTGCCCGCTTGATGGTAGCTCAGGGAAAGGGCCTTATAGTCACCATATCATCCATGGGAGGTTTAAGGTACCTCTTCAGTGTGCCTTACGGAGTCGGCAAAGCAGCGGTGAGTCACTTAGCGTAGCCTTTTCAACATTTGTAAGTTTACCCAATTACAGAATTTGCCACCATATGTTTTTGTGTATATTCTCTCAGTGTGACAGACTTGCTGCAGATACTGCAGTAGAACTGAAAAGAAGAGGGGTGGCATCTGTGAGCCTTTGGCCTGGTGCTGTAAAGACTGAGCTAGTTTCCCAGAATATCACTGAGAACGAAACCACTTCAGGCTTTGATCCAAAGGTTTGTTGTACTATACCAGAGTTAGTTCCGACCCTGCAATGTGATTGCCTGAGAGTCATTTCAGGAGTGCTAGTATTACGTGATCATGGCACTCTGAACTAAGCTCTTTGGTATTACTCTGCAAAATACACATAACCTAGCAATAAAGGGGTGGAGTGTGTCTGATAGCAATTCCCCACCAATGAGGATCTAGATTGTTCCCATTCACGCACCTAATTTCAAACGTTCGGCACTGTTTCTGATAGCACTTTTCCACTAATGCTGATCTAAATTGTACAGCACCTTTCCACAAAAATATAGGTACTGGAACATAAAAGGTTAATTCCCGGCTGGAGTCAAAGAATAGTTGGTTCTTCTGCATGAACCGTTATGACATCTGTGGGCATGTCGAGCTAAAGAAGCTCAAGAAAGAGCCCAGAAATTAAAGAGTTATGGCTCAGTGGACCCATTCTCTACTTTCAGTTTTGAAAACAATAGAAAATCACAAGGAAAATTTGGTATCTGTGTGTTTTCTGGAGGCATGGTCTGTAGTATTTTTTTTTTCTCTGCTGCTCTTTATCTTAAAATCAAACAATTAATGATGATAACAGAAGTGTGATATAATCACAATATTCCACTCAAGTTTTGTGCTATAACATGAGATATTGGCACTAGTGGACTGACCACAATTATTGCTTAATTAACTAACTAAACCTAGAACCTGAGAAATTCCAAATACTGACTGTAATAATATGTATTATTCCCTTTTTCTTTATCTATTTTGGCATTACCCTTTTCATTTTGTCAAATTACCATAATGAGTTGAAATATCTATCAATTTTATTCACTTCTATTTGTTTTTCTAAAAAATTTAAATGTTAGATATGAGGGGGTTTTTTTGGGTAGCAATATTAGTTTCATTTAAAACATTTTACATAAACATATTAAACTTTTTATCTGTTCAATCTTCCAGTGGAAGGAGGTGTTCAAAAATGGTGAAACAACTGAACTGAGTGGAAAGTGCATTGTTGAACTGGCAAAAGGTAACGCATTCATTAAAACGTGATGAGCTAAGTTAGAACGCTGCCATAATAACTGGTTTATAAAGAAATACAGGTGTGCAAATATTTTCTGGTCACAATTCACTAGATTGTCTGTGCATATCATTTCTTTTTTGATAGACAAAAATCTGATGTCATTGACTGGGAAAGTTTTGCTGACATGTGATCTTGCAAGACGTTATGGATTACAAGATGTTGATGGTAAACAAGTTTTATTTTGTGATTATTCCCTCTTTTCCCAAACCTTTTTTTTAAAAGAAATTGTTGAAATTTTCCTTTTAGAGTCATTCCATCACTAATAGCTCAGGTGAAGAGTGTTAGATGACCCTAGGTGGGGCAAGAGATTCAACATGCAGCAGCTACGGCAATAGAATTTCAAGGATCATTATGATGTGATAAATGAAAGAAAAAACAAACAGAAAAAATGTAAGACAATGCGTGAGGACAGTAAAGAACAATTAATATTTACAACATTTAAAATAGCTAGCTTGCTATGCTAAGAGCTATACCACTAAGAAAATAATGATATTTCATCAGCAGTACACCCGTACACATTTGAACAAAGCATACCTTTTTATTTAGTATTTCAGTGTAGGTTATTATTGTGTAATTTTACCTAGTGAGTGAACTATATAAACTATTTTGGGTCCATCAAATCATTTTTACTTTATTTTTATATTTATTTTAGTCATGTTCATTTTTTATGTATATTTCAGTCCTCCAAGGATGTTTTTATAGGGGCATGCTATATACATTATTAAATTATCTTATATTTTTGTGTGTCCTTAGTTGTAATAATAATCCACTTGTGAAACATATATATGAGTAATGTTAGCAAATTTAAATTAGCAAAGGTTAAATTTTAGTTAGACACGCAGTACAGTATGGAGCAAGGCTCATACTTCACATTTCATAGGGGAGTTGTGGTAGTAGAAAAGCAACCAGGAAAAAGTGAGTTGAGCCGTGCCAAGCTAAGTCCAGTAGGTACCATGAAAGGGAAAAGCACCATTAAGACTGGCCTAGAAGTTGTTAATTATATATTTGCCTCTAGCAGTTTTTGTAAGGAGAAACCTGATATGTCCATTTTTGCATTCTGTGCCTAGAAATTTGTTGTTTTAATTAAGTAGGTTACTGTGTAATTCACCTCTCTTCAAATTTGTTGTTGTTACAATATTTCCTAACTGGTAATTAAAACTGCAATTTGCAAAACAGAAAATGACTAGCCATTTGTGACTAGTGATGGGGACAGCCGTGGCCTGGTAGTTAGGGAACTGGGCTTGTAACCAGCAGGTCATGACTGAAGTGCCCTGGAGCAAGGCCCCTAACACCCAACTGCTCCTTGGGTGCCATGGCTAGGGCTGCCCACTGCTCTGGGCATGTGTACTCACTGCCCCCTAGTGTTCACTAGTGTGTGTAAATATGTGTTTCACTGCACAGATTGGGTTAAATGTGGAGAACAGCTTCCACTGTGTGCAAGCACAGGGGCCGATAAAGTAATTCTAATTCTAGTCAAATCAGTCATTTTCATTTTTGTAAGTATTTTGAGCAAGAGCATCTGAAAACCTGTATTTAAACAAAAGAGTAATTAATTCAGCAAATATATTTTAACAATTCCGTATGTTTTAACAATCAAAATTTGTCTTTTTACCCCCTTCAAGGTCGCAGTGTAGTGGACTACACTTCTTTGAAATTCCTCCTCACACAGACACCTTATTTGTCCTGGCTGTCCTTAATCACGCCCTCGTTCATCAGACTACCACGGTTCTTTTTAAGTTTGGCCAGCAGCAAATTCTGATGTGCTCAGAGAGTGAACACTAAATTTTGATGCAATTTAAATGTGTTGATTTCACAACTAAAATCCATTTTGAAGTCTTTATAACTTTTCAAAAAGTAATGTATTCTAGGTCATTCAAAATCCTAATTCTCTTGGATAAACTTATAATTTTTTACAAAGCATGAAGGATACATTTCTAAATATTGATTTCAGAATTAATATTTTGATGAAGGAGTTGTGGCATTAAAGTGTTTTCTCAAATAAAACACTATTTTTTTCTTTTTTGATTGATTTGTTTAATTTCAATCTTTAAAATGTCATTTTGATTTCATTGTTGTACCTGTCATTCCAAAAGGTATTGGTGGCTTTACGCTGGGTCTTAGTTGATTGACTTATATGTATATGTTGGTCAGGTACTTTGCATTTTCAAACCTGCTTCAGCTGGAATATGTAATATTCTGCAGTTTGTCACTACACTGGCCTGTAACATGCAACACAGCTCCTTGTTCAGACGTTAGTAATCTCCCGTCTAGATTATTGCAACACCCTCCTGACAGGTCTTCCGGCCTGTGCTGTGAGACCGCTACAGATGATCCAGAATGCTGCAGCACGCCTGGTTTTCAACCAGCCTAAAAGAGCACATGTCACTCCCCTATTAGTTGAGCTGCATTGGCTACCCTTAGCTGCTTGCATCAAATTTAAATCACTAATGATGGCAGAGTATTCTTTGGTTCTGCTCCCATCTACCTCAATAGACTCTTAAAACCAAATGTTAGAGCCCGTCCTCTCCGTTCCTCAAAGGAGTACCAACTAACCCGACCAACCCCACGTACAGGTCAGTCGAGGCTATTCTCATCTCTGGTACCACGCTGGTGGAACGAGCTTCCAAGCACCATCAGAGCAACAGAAACCCTCTCCGCATTCAAGAAATCCTTGAAGACCCAGCTCTTCCGAGAGCATCTCTTGCACTGAATGTTTTTCTTTAATGCACTTATTACTTCCTGGCATATTGTACTTAATGTAAGGTATTTTGTATAAATTGTGCTGTAGTTTGAATGTTAGATTCTCTTTTGTAAGTCGCTTTGGATAAAAGCGTCTGCCAAATGCATAAATGTAAATGTAAATGTGCTGACAGAAAGGGCCATCTGTAATGCATGTAAAACACCTTGAGATTTTCAGAACTGGGCAATGCAATAAGCATGCAATGATATTTTGCTTTAGCAACTAAATGCTTCTTGAACTTTTAAATAAGTCTGACTTGTGATTTCACAGAGGGTTTGCTCATCAATGGGCTAGAGTTTGTATATTATGAGTAACAAAAGTTTAAAAACAATAGAATTTTTTCTTGTTACTTACATTCATATAAACACTGTTAACAATGTTAACATTTAACAAATTAACAATGTTAACAAATTAATTAGCTGTTGTAATGTCACTGGTACCTTATCTTACCAAACTAACAGTAGACCTAGAGGCTGTCGATTAACTACACTTCAGCAGTGAACCAATTGTGATTTTTTAACCAGTGGTACAAAAGCATATTCACCAAAAGAGTCATTGAGGAGCAAAGATGGGCAGTAGATATCCACTGTGTCAAGGACTGCATGATAAATGTATTTAAATATTTAAACTAACTACTTTACCCAAGCAAAAACTAAATTGGATAAAAATTCTCCCCAGAAATCCATGATGAACATAACATTGCTGCTACACCTACATATGTGCCAGTTGCACAGCAAACAGAAATGCTGAAAAAATAAGTTATTCATTATATATTATATTTTATTGGCAACTTTTTGAAAATAATATTTTGGAGGTAGAATCTGGTGTTTAAGATGAAACAACAATGGTGTGTTTTTATTTTCTTAGTGTAACAGCCTAGCTGCTGATAAAGGAGCATAGTTGAAGAGTGGAGTGCCCTTGAGCAAGTGTTTTGTGACTGAATGATTGAAGTTTGAAGAAAATTGGCAATTTAACAATTTATTCATTGAAAAAACAGGAGCCTCAGTAGTGTGTGGAAGAACGATACACAGCTACTATAGCCTCCACCTCCTCCTCACACTGGTCACCAGCCTGGTCACACACTGCTGTGGGATGGCATCCCATTCTTCAACCAGCATTTGTCGCAAGTCAGCCAACGTGGGTGTGTTGGTCACTCTGGCACAAACAGCATGCCCAAGCTGATCCCACTAGTGTTCAATGGGGTTGAGGTCAGGAGCTGGCAGACCATTCCATCCTCTCCACTCCCACATTCTGGAGGTAGTCTCTGATAAACACTGGTTTGTGGGGGCGAGCATTGTCATCTTGCAGGATAGAGTTGAGTGGTTAAGAGATGCCTCCCCACACCACCATACTGCCTCCACCAAAAGATCGGTGCAGCAATCAGCATATCGTTCTCCATGTCTTCTCCACACTTTGACCCTATGATCCAATTGTCATAGGCAGAATCTGGACTGATCGCTGCAAATCTTGACTGCAAATCTGTAGAAGACTGCCTATGGTACCTAAGTGCTGACAGGGTGAGGAAATGATCTTCTTGGGATGCCCACTTGGCAGCCTGTCTCAGACATCCTCCATTATATGGAACTTGGCTTTTAACTTGGAGATGGTACTAAGGCTCACTCCACATACTGCCACAGCTTGGTTTTGCAAGACACCGGGATGAAGTTGCCCTATCGCAAGGGCCCTATCTACATCAGTCAAATGTGGCATGCCGATTCTTGGAGCAGACACCTACTGACCACTGTAGCAGGGCCCATGCTCACAGGTGCTGCCAATCAGGTACCAATCAAGCAGCACCTGGGGGTACCAGAAGCTCAAAATAAGTGTCAATAGCAAAAGCCAAATAAGCTGTTTGGCAATTGCAGAGATTTGGCAAAGAAGAGAAGAAGCATTGTTACAACAACAACATAAATCTACCAAACACAAATTCCCTTACATATATATCTTTTAAACTTTTTAATTTAACTGCATAAATATTAATTAAACATATAGGATACAAACGCTTTTCCAATGCACCCCACTAATGGGGTAAAAAAAATAGGACTTATCCTAGAGCAAAGTCATGTAGAACTACTACACTTTTGTGACTTTACAAAATAAATAAAGTCATGCAAGATCAAACCATTTACATTACTTTAACCCTGTGCAACTCTGCTAAAATAAACTTGTGCAGGCCTTAAAAAAAACTTCAAAAATTAAAACGTCTTAAAACATCTAAACGTCTTCTGTGTTCCATTTTACAGTAAACTTGTATCTTGGGAAAATATTTTAGATATAATATGCCATGTTTGGAAGAAGAATAGTTTTATGATCAAAAGAACACAGTACCCAGAGGGATTGTGGGATATATGTAGTTGTAAGTTGAGAGATAAGTTATGGTACTGTCTCTGTGTAGACAGCACTGGGGCATTAGACAACATTGACAACATTGAATAAATCTGGATTAGAGTGATATACCAAGATAAAGTAGAAAAAGTCGCCTACTGGTGTAATGGAATAGGGAATTTTCCTTACAATTATTTATCTCTCTCTCTATGTATACATATATGTGTGTGTGTGTATGTATGTATATGTATGTATGTATGTGTATATGTGTCTAGTGTCATAAGATTGTATGGGTGTAAATTTGAAGTGGATACACGGCAATTGAATTGAAAGGGTAATTGAAACAACAAATGTCTAAACGTCTCTACTTACACTATCCATAATTTCTGGTTAAATAAATGGCATCACATGCTACAAACACGATGATGTATTTGCACAATTTTCGAGTGTCTTTTTAAGAAGTCTGTTTTTAAGGAATCCCTCTAAAGAAGTGAACTGTCTCGCTCTGTATAGCCAAGGCGCTGCATGTCCAGACTGGGCAGGCCCCCGTCTCAGCAGGAGATTGGAGGATTGGTCTGTTTCCTGTCCTGATCCTCCGCCTAGCCTGGATTTGGCCGGACAGACCAAGAAGGAAAAAAGACTTTGGGGATTTCTGGAACAAAAGCTCCAACGGTTGAGAGAGAAGACTTTGGTGCCGAGGGTTCAGGCGGCGGTGAGGATTTTAAAAAGTGGTGGGTAAAATGAGATATTAAAGAGAGTTATACTGACGTGACTTCAATAGATTAAAGTGAACTTTCAGTGTGATTTTGATTCCAGTATTTTCGATTGGAAGAGTCCGTCCACTACACGTTTGTTGGGGGTGCTTAAAGGGAACGCAGGAACTGTTTTTTCCACTGTACTGTGTCCTAAAGTGATTAGAGTGCGCACAAAGTGTTAATCGGAGACACGTGCTGTAGCGCTTGTGTCGAAAAGATGAGTTTGTTTTACGAGTTACTTCAGCACAGAGGCTTTATTCTCCACAAAGGGCACGCGAGCTGTGTTTGGGACGAAGCTGAAGTAGGCGTCTTATTAGAATTCTTCGTTCCACCTTAAATACCACAGTAGAATGTAACCGTCGCAACACTTAAGGTGGAATGGCGCATTCAACTTAGAACCCAACTTCAGCTTTGTCTGCGAGGGAGGGGGTCATTTTTGTGGACATTGTTGTTGGTCAGCGGCCAACAACAAGATGTTATACACGAGTTAGAAGACTCGTAACAACTCACGCCTACTCAGTGTTAGTTTATATACAGTGTAGTGTACTGTTATAGTAACTGCGTTAAGTTACTGAGCTCACAAACAACTCGCGTTAATCCTTAGCTACCTTTGGCTAGCAAACGTGAACTCCCTGGACAAAGCATACTCCTGACGATTTTTATAAGTAATGTTGCAGGCTCAGTTTCAGTACGACGGAGTTTTAGGGCCAAGGCTTTGAAAAAACAAACAAACAAACAAACAAAAAACAAGATTCCGAGAATATTCTCGGAATATTTCTGAGAAAAAAATCTCGGAATAATTGAGTAAAACTGTCTGTATAATTTCGAGTAAATAATCAGAATATTTAGAGACACAATGTTTGGGTTATTATTTATGACAATATGTAGACAGACAGACTCACAGTCCGTGCGCCAGGAGGGAGCTGTGAGGGAAGCAGTCAGTGAAGTGAACAGAATTCTTTATTAAACGCATTCACACGACATGACGACCAGGTCAGTGCAGCCCCTGACTGCGATGAATACGGCTTTAGTTTATTGTACGAGTCCGAGCTGGAATGCAATGGAGCCTCGTGGAGGCGCTGGAGTTTCACTCGCTCTGGATCCATCATTTTCATGATCATTAATTGTATCATGTGAAACTACAGCCATGGGTTCGTGCACCGATTCAGGGTTTAAACACTAATCACACTGTGGTCCTGATGTGGAAGAGAACTGAGTGTTTATTCCTGAAATCTATATCATAGCATGACTTAAGCAACACACTGCATTCCACAGTTACACGGTGTGTCTGCTCCATTACACGCAGCGAATTATTCCGAGAATATTCTCTTAATTCTGACTTTAATCTCGGAATTTTTTCCCCAACGCCGTGGCCCTAAAACTCTGTCGTAGTTTCAGACATATGTTGGGAGTGTAAAAATGGTTTCACTGAAATCATTTTAAACAAGTTTCCTAAAACACATCGTTTTTATTCAGAACAGTAATACCAATAATACGTTATTCATGATCCACAGTTATACGTATTGTTGATATCGGTTAAATATTTTTTTAGTCTGGGAAAACATGTATTTAGTTATTAGTTTGATTCTTTTGTTCCAGAGAATGTGTGTGCGTGCACATGTATACACCGATCAGTCAAAACATTATGACCACCTCCTTGTTTCTACACTCAGAGTCCATTCTCTCAGCTCCACTGACCACACAGTAGCATTTTGTAGTTGAAAAATTAGACTGTAGTCCATCTCTTGCTTTGCTCCCTTTCACCCTTTTCTTCAATGGTCAGGGTCCCCACAAAACAGGTATGACCACAATACAGGTATGATTCTCAGCGCTGCAGTGACGCTGACTTGGTGGTGGTGGTGTTAGTGTGTGTTGTGCTGGTGTGAGTGAATCAGACACAGCAGTGCTGCTGGAGTTTTGAAACCCTGTGTCCACTCTCTGTCCACTCTGTGAGACACTCCTCCCTCATTGGTCCACCTTGTAGATATAAAGCCAGAGACAGTAGCTCATCTGTTGCTGCAGTTTGTGTTAGTCTTTCCCTAGTCCTTCATCAGTGACACAGGACCATGTTGGCTGCCATCTTTTTTGGTTGGTGGACTATTTTCAGTCCAGCAGTGACACTGAGGTGTTTCAAAAAAAAATAAATATCAAGAAGCCCGGCTGTCTTGATCCACTACTACCAGCACAGCACACACCACCACCACGTCAGTGTCAGCAGTGCTGGCATGATCCACCACCCAAACCATACCTGCTTTGTGGTGGTCCTGAATATCGAGGAAGAAAGGATTTGAAGATCTTCTCTGGCCGAGAATGCTATGCACTTATCAAAGATCACACACTTTCTTCAAAATCAAGTCCAATACACAGTGTGCACTGTTCTCTCAATCTCTTGTACAGTCTTGTACAAGCTTGAAGTGCAAATTTTCATGGTGTTGAGGAGTGAACAAAAGGCAAATCCATCAAAATTGCTTGTGCCCCTTTTTAATCGTATGAAATAATAACCTTAAACTCCTTCAGAGATATGAAAAACATTGAAAAACATGACCCTCCAACCCATTTCTATTCAGTGTAATTGTCTTCACAAAAGTAGTCTTATGCAAACTTATGAGAGGGGTGCCTTAGGAGCTCAAAGGGGGCTCATGAGCACTCTGATGAACATGTATGAAACAGGAAATCCTACAGCCTTCCCCACCTAAACAAGGTAGCGCATAGAAAGTGTGCCTGTATTAAATTGTTAAGAGAAATTGGCATTGAGTGCCATGTTATTCAGGCTGTTTGGTCTATAACAGTTTCAGACATTCACAATGTTATTATATGTGAATGAACTTCATTACATAAAGTAAATTAAAAATTTTGTCTCCACTTGGACATTGGTTATTCTCTCCTTCCTGTAATGATCCAGTTTTACTACATATTTTTCCCCCATTGATTGGTACATGACATTTAAACCTTGAATTATTTCCCCCCTGTTTACAATATTGACCTGTTTACAATATTGACTCATGGGAACTACATTTTCATCAGTTGCACATTAAAATGTTATTTTTATTTAACTTTTTTTTTGTTACAAATAGCTTGTAGTAGGCATAGCCCATAGTGGGTAAATAAGGTAATATTCTAGTTAGATTGTATAATGTTAGAGATTATATAACATTTAGTATTGAGGTTTGATACTACTCATGTCAGAACCACTGTAAAATATGAAAACCTAACAATTTCAGTAGAGTTATACAAATTAAAATGAGCATTTAACAGTGTATTGAGCTTTTGAATATTAAAACTTAAACTATATGGTAAGGAGTTTTATGAAATGATCACATATTAAAGAGGAACATTACTTATGTTTGAATATTTTTACATGTATTAAAACAGAAATATAGACTAAAATATTTTCTAAAAATGTAAATTCACATATTTATATCTGACACTTGGCTGTATGTACCAATAGCTTTAGAAGGCAGCAAGCAAGTGGAGTCACTCTGGTGCCACCTAGAGGACAAAAGATCTGTGTCTGTGTAAATCTTGTGAATATTCCTATGGCCTAATTTTTCAGTGGATATTTTGTTTAAGGTGTTCTCCCCGTGTCCGCGTGGGTTTCCTCCGGGTGCTCCGGTTTCCTCCCACAGTCCAAAAAAAAAACCACACGTTGCAGGTGGATTGGCGACTCGAAAGTGTCCGTAGGTGTGAATGTGTGTGTGTCTGTGTTGCCCTGTGAAGGACTGGCGTCCCCTCCAGGGTGTATTCCCGCCTTGCGCCCGATGATTCCAGGTAGGCTCTGGACCCCCCGCGACCCTAAATTGGATAAGCAGTTACAGATAATGAATGAATTTTGTTTAAGATGTAAACAAATACTGTGATATACGATTGTTTTTGTACTAATCAAACACTCTTGCGAATATTTTTACAATAATTGATTTCTCTTCCTTTTCTTTTTAGTAATCACCCTTCAGCCTCCTTCATGGAAATGCTTAGTGACCACGAAGATAGGGTTACCTCCACTGGTGGGTCAAAAAAAGAACAAGATAAAAAGTTGAGAAGTCCACATCAGCTCAAGTCCCCAACCCACCTGAGTGACATCGAAACAGCACATAGGAGTCCCTCAAATCACAGGCTCAAACTGACCAATGGAAGCACGAATCCAAGCAATTCTGCAAGCTTCAGTACCAACACTAACTCAGTTGTATGTCTTCCTCTGGTGTCAGAGGGGCTTAAGCTTGTGTGGACACAGTCAGATCAGACAAAGGAGCTGGACGCTATCCCTGAGCTGGTACAGGCCTTCAATGTTTTCCCTTACCCAACATCCCAAGAAGTGAGCACGCTTGCTCATGTTTGTGGACTTCCCCTTGATAAAGTCAAAGTCTGGTTCATGGTGCAGCGCATAAAGTATGGAATCAGCTGGGCTTCTGAAGACATAGAAGATACGCGATGTAAGCTGGCAGGCCCAGACCGCATACATGAAATTGGACATGATGAAAGTAAAAAGAGAAAGAGGTCTGAATGTGATGAGATGATCAAGTTAGGAGAGAACGATCATAAAGATGATGCTATCAATTGTTCATCACGTAAGAAACAGAAAAAGGAGTCCCCAGACTTAGCTGAGCTGTCTTCATCGCCATCAGGTGCTTCACCTAGCTCCCTAGAATCTCCTCTAGTGTCTCAGCAAAAGCAGGGACGATACAAAAAATCTAAAGCTCAGCTGTCGGTTTTGCGTAAAAGTTTCTTGCAAGACAACTGGCCTGATGAGGTGGAACTCAGACGCCTACAAGAAGAGACAGGCCTAAGCCGGAATGATATAAGAAAATGGTTCAGTGACAGCCGGTACCAGCTGCGAACTGGACGAGGAATGCCAAGCTTAATGTCTCAAGTTTCACAAGGAGAGCATCCATGTGAACCTCCACAGCTCCAGCCTCTTTCTCCAGATGCTGAAAAGCAGCAAAGCCCTGTTACTGCAAAAGGAGGAGCTCGTAGTAAGAAAGCACAAAAAAGTGGCTCACGTACTTCACATTTTTTTCAGATTTTCCTATCAAACACACTTGAAGCATTTGGAGAAGGGGAGGTAGAACAAAGTGAGACAGACGTTGCAAAAGAAGACCATGATCTTCAAAATATTTATGAAGAAGTGGGAAGTGAGCATGAAAGTGAGCCCTATGAGGCTGAGGCACCGTCAGAGCCAACTGTGTCCGATTCTGTTCAACAGACCCCTAAACGTTCCAGATCTTTAAAGAAATCTCCTCCTAGTGCAAAAGTTTCTGGACGTGTGAAAAAAAGCAAAGAGCAGCTGGATATACTAAAGGAATACTTCTTGCGTTGCCCATGGCCAAAGGGTCCGGAGTATACACATTTGGTAGAGCTAACAAACTTGCCTCGGGCTGATATTATTCAGTGGTTTGGTGATACTCGTTACGCTGTAAAAAATGGGCAGTTACGTTGGGTACGTGGAGTTGTTCGTGACCATATATTGTCAGAGATATCAGTACAACAAAATGGAAGTGGTGGAAATGATGCCAGCAGCTCCAAGGGAACCCCAAAAATCAAAGGGAAACAAAAATCACAGCTAAACAATGCCTCAAAATCCCAAAAATCTAAATCAGACTCTTTGGACACAAAACCTTTAGAGCTGTATCATCAGCAGACGGGTGCGTTACAGGAGAAAGACCTTGATGCCCTGTGCAGAAAGTCAAAAATGAGTTATCAGCAGGTGAGGGACTGGTTTGCGTCAAAGGACAGTGAAACTCAGGAGCACAATAGTTTTGACTAAAGTGGTGAGACTGAAAATGGTCATGTGTTAGTTCTGTGCAACTCGTTTCTCCTAGGCAGTACTCGTCTAGTGGAGAAATTTACTTTCTTGTTCCATTTTTGTTTAATTTGTCCTTTCCATCGCTATCTCAGTTGTTTCTGTCTCTAAATACTGTTCTCAGTATGCTGGCTGTTTGTCCTTTTTTTGTTTTGTTGTAGATGTTTTCTTAACAGCCAAAATACTAGCGTAAGCAATAATTTATTAGAAATATATGCATAAACAAATATCTACTTTAGCCTTTTGATAGGTACAGTAGTGTTAAAAGATTTGTAGAGGACACTGAAGGCCATTTTATATAAAAATGCTAGAAGGCTTATTTAACACTGTGATTACTCATTTATTCACAAGTGAATATCCAGTCATCTCTCTCAACTTGCACTTGAATTTTGATATGGGAGTTTACAGCATTTAAGTACTTCCTTTTTAAAGTACAAGTGTGTAATTATTTACATATTTTGAAAGAGTTATTTTTTCGTATGGTAGGCGCCATGTATTTATTTGTATATAAACTACTGGCACATGTTATGCCAATGTCAAACACTGGAAATATAACCATAAACAAGGCAGGGCTCACTTGGCAACATATAAATCTGTACCAAAGCTGAAAAAATAAATAATGAATATTAAAAAAAAAGAATTTTAAAAGCTTAACCCAAGTGACATTTAAAGATGCTACATGCAAGATTAAATTCTGCCACCACTGTTGTGATTTAAAACTATGTAAATGTGTTCTACCAGGCTGAACAGAACATCAAAGGATGACATTTTGGTTAATATATCATGGTGTGTTGATTTAATTATATTGATCTTATTTCTGAATATCATCAAAACTTGACACAAAAGCGTTGCATGTAGCAACTTTTAACTGAACTGGGTAGCTGGAATGCTTTTGGTTCCAGTTTAAACTCATTCAGCATTTTTGTTTTGTAAGCCATAATATCCTAGAGTGTGCCTTAGAATGTATGTTATGTTTTAAAGTAAGGATTAATGGAAAACATGTAACGTAGATCTTATTTTTGTTAATATTACTTACTGATTTTAGTTAAATGAACTGTCTGTACCTGCTTGAAAGTGACAGACACCTGAGACACCTTGTCTATGTACCATATTCGTATTGTTAACATACAGTTTCTAATGGAAACCACTGAATTGAACGCCCAATTTAATAAATATATTTTGTTTGTTGCATCTTCTATACTGTATTCTCATACACAGAGGATTTTATGTCGGTCATATTGGAAGAGAGTTTTCTATATGTCCCTTACTGCATTATAAAATTTATAAGCACAGATATTTTTGTCATTTTAATTTTGCAAACTTTAATATTTAGTTTTTGTGAGTATATATCAGCACCAAGAATTTTTGGACATCTGTGCCAGAAAATATAACTTTATTTTATTGATATAATTATATTCATTAACAAGAACATATTTCAAAATATAGACCTACATAGTATGGTTGGAATTGTTCTTAATGCCTTGTCTACCATCAATTTGCAGATTAAAACCCAAAATGAACTCCTTTACCAACGGTTAGTGTCCGGACATTCTTGTGGGCCCCTGAATACTAACAATAATCCCATTAAAATCACACTGCAGCAGCTTCTGCAAGTGGAACATATAATCATCCATCCATCCATCCATTATCTGTAACCGCTTATCCAATTTAGGGTCGCAGGGGGTCCAGAGCCTACCTGGAATCATTGGGCGCAAGGCGGGAATACACCCTGGAGGGGACGCCAGTCCTTCACAGGGCAACACAGACACACACACATTCACTCACACCTACGGACACTTTCGAGTCGCCAATCCACCTGCAACGTGTGTTTTTGGACTGTGGGAGGAAACCGGAGCACCCGGAGGAAACCCACACGGACATGGGGAGAACACACCAACTCCTCACAGACAGTCACCCGGAGCGGGAATCGAACCCACAACCTCCAGGCCCCTGGAGCTGTGTGACTGCGACACTACCTGCTGCACCACCGTGCCGCCCACATATAATCATACAATAAGTTTAATTTTAGTAAGATAAGATTATTATGAGACCCTACTGTCCCACAGTTGTTTATTATTATTATTATTATTTGTTAAACCTTTTTTTTATAGCGACTCAGAAGAGTGCATTGTGTTGCAGTGCCTGTCCCAAAGCCTGGATAAATAAGGAGGATTGTATACGGCGTTAAAAAAAAACTGCTGGATCGACGGTTTGGATCGTGGTTGATCCGCAGTGGTGACCCCAGATGGGAGCAGCCGAAAGATTATGATGATTTGTTAGCACAAACAAGGAAAAGGATACAAATGTATCCCTTTAACCCTGACTACGATAACTGGAGATGGCCGAAGAGGAAATTACTTGGAGTGGCCGTCACAGGTGGCTGTTTGCTATATTAGTTGTGTTGTGCTATATTATTTGTTCTCATTAGTACTTTTTGCTAATAACCTCATTTCCAATGGGGTTGCATAATTTTATTTTGACTCTAATATGATAATAAAATATATTTTTAAAGCTTGCTTTATTTTTAGCAACTTAAACACAGCAGTGTTGCTTTCGCACAGCAGTGTCACTTTCGTACAGCTCCAGTGTCCTGGGGTTGTGGGTATGAGTCTCAGGTGACTGTGAGGAGTTTGGTGTTTGTTTTCTCTGTGTCTGCATGGGTTTCCACCAGGTGCTTCAGTTGTTTCCCACTGTCCAAATCCCACATTAGTAGGTTGTTTGGCCATGCAAATGTATCCAAACTGTGAGGATGTGTGGTGCCCTGTGACCAACTGGTGACCTGCCCAGGGTGTGTACATACCTTGCGCCCAGTGGCAGGCTATAACCCACTGCGACTCTGATAAGCAGTTACAGACAATGAATAAATAGGTTGTCTGAGAATCTGATTAAGTGTATGTTGAAACCATTTTCACAGGAGAACCAGCTGTCATATGTTACAAACAGATGGTAGGTGACAAGTAGTTAATGAATAATATATCACATTTCAATGTTTATTTGTTGAAAAACCTACACGTTTATCTTATTTTAGTGAAACAGATTGCATAGAACATTTTTAAGCAAATGATGTCAACTGCTATGTAACTAACAAGAGCTGTGAAATAAAAAAGTGTCTAACTCATACACGATGATAAAAAAAATTGTCAATAATTATCCCAATCAGTTTGGGATTTATTATATGCCTGACTTTGACAGTTGAATTATACATTCCATGGCTGGGGTGACTGAATTGTTGGCCTTGGCATAAGCTGGAATTGAAAAATCGTTGGTGTTATGCGGTCAGCTCTGAAAAAAAAAAAAAATGAAAGGACATCGTACCAAAGTTTGTGTCAAAGTTCAATTTGACTGCTTATGACTTTTTTGTCAGCTATATTAACTAACCTCAAGAAGGGTGTGTTAGCAGAGCTAGGTGTCCCTAAAAATGAGATTAGAAATGTGGGTGGAATATTACTACAAACCTTACATCAACAAATCCAAAAACTTTAGAACTACAAGTCAGATGCAAATTTAAAGGAAAAGCATTGATGTGTAAATCCATATTGAACTGTATTTAAACAATACAAATACAAGATGTTTTACATTATCGAGTTCATACAGTTTTGTAAATATGCCCTCACTATAACAAAATTAGTTTGTTTTTTATCTGCTTCTTTGCTTTTTTTTTATAAATTGTTTTGCTTGATTTCAACGTTTTTATAACCCTAATTTTGTAACAAACTTTGTTGTGTAGTTTGTTGTTATAAATATGCTCTAAAACAAACTTAATTATTTACATTACAGTGATTATTACAGATACCGCTCCAGGGTCCTGGGGTTGTGGGTTTGAGCTCCGCTCCAGGTTGGTGAGGAGTTTGGTGTGTTCTCCACTTGCCCGTAGGTGTAAGTGAGTGAGTGAATACGTGAGTGCTTGTTGCCCAGCAAAGGACTGGCACCCCCTCCAGGGTGTGTTCCTGCCTTGCACCCAGTGATTCCGAGGAAGCTTCAGACCAATTGTGACCCTTAACTGGATAAGTGGTTACAGACAGGGCCACGGTGGGTCTGGAGTCCACTCAGAATCACAGGGAACAAAGTGAGTCCTTTGAAGGGCAACATGCACTCACACATTCACTCACATATTTGCACTTGTGGCCACTTTTGAGTAGCCAATCTACTTACAAATGTGTGTTATTGGACCATGGGAGGGAACTGGAGCACCCAGAGGAAACCCCACGCAGACAAGGGGAGAACACAGTAAATTCCAGACTAGAGATGCATGAATGCTGATACTGGTATCAAGTATTTGCCTGATTCTGTGTTCATTTGCTTATAATCGTAATTGAAAACCAGGCTCCGATACCAACATCTGATACTTTGTGCCTAGTGCACGTTGCTGTGCAAATGAGCAGACAACTCAAAATGTCAGCAATCTGGAATTATTTCACAATCAGTGATGGCAACCCAATCCAAGCGAACCTCAGGGAAAACCCAAGAGCAACGAGTATGCTGCACTGTCTTGACTGTCCTGGAACAAGGTGGATTTTTCTTCACTCAAAGTGCATCTTTCTCCCGGAAAATGTTTTCCCATTTGTGAGATCACTGTTGCTTGATGTGGTTTTTCCTCAAACGATATTATTTTCTCCGCTTGTGAATTTTGAATTGAATACAACACCATAGATACACCAAATAAACACTGCCGATATAGTATAACAGAAACTGTCTTACCAAAGATGCGCAACACTGCAAATGCATATCAAGAGCTTGTTGCATCTCAGGTTACTAATTTATAGATGGATATGTACGTTTTGGATCCCAGAGGGAAATTCAAATTATTGGTGGTGTAATTTGGGAAAAATGCTAAATAAAAAATAAACTGTGCCAGAAATTATACTCCTGATTGTTTAATTCTAAATAAGTATCTGTATCTGTATCAGCAAGTACAAAAATACACATACTTGTACTCGTACTCGGTTGGAAAAAAATTGCATTTATGCATCCCTACTCCAACCAGTCACTCACTCGAAGCGGTGCTCAAACCCATAACCCCAGGGTCACTGTGTGACAGTGACACTACCTGTTGTGCCACCAAGCCGCACCAAACAATTATTGTGTTATGAAAAACAAAACTGATGACAACATTTTCGGAAGCATCAGATTTAGAACAAGCATACAAGTTTCATGCAAATAAGTGTGGAAAAACTGCCACTCGAATGTAATCATTACTTACTAAATCCATGCTCATGTATTGAGGACACAGGGGTGGCTAAACCTGGTGAATTCTATAAGGGAAAGATATGCAGGATGGAAAAACATGCATGAAAACATATAGTAACAGCATTCTTTGTATTTAAGAAGGAGTAAAAGGGGTGTGGGAAACACACCGCCATGATGGGTCTGGAGGTTCGAAATCTGTCCATTGTATCTCCAGACCCTGGGTGGCTGCTAAGTGAATAGCAAAAACACTGATATTAGGTGAGAATGATCTGGTTCAGCATTCCCAACATTACATAGTTAAAGATAGCTGAGGTTAATAAACCATATATGATTTGGTAATTCAATTATCTACCTTACAGTTCTGACACGAGGAGTGACTGTAAGAAAATGACAATAGGTGTAAGCGCAAATAATACAGTTCTTCAAACATCTTCCAAATGCTATTCAATTTACAAGGTAAAACATGCACATTAGTCCATGTTGCCTCTGACTACCTGGTGTTGTAACTGCCACTGGGAGTGTCATCCTTGGATAACATCTACATATTGGAAAAAATTAAAAAAACTACTCAAAGCATAATATTGTGATTTGTCAATTCTCTTGACCTTTTAACAGACAAAACCACAAAGAAACCAGAAAAAAAAAAACACAAGACCATGGAGCAGTATAGAATATAGAAAAAATTCCACTTGCAAAAATACACAATTTTTAAAACCCTGTTGACAAACAATTACATCCATCCATCCATTATCTGTAACCGCTTATCCAATTTAGGGTCGCAGTGGGTCCAGAGCCTACCTGGAATCATTGGGCGCAAGGCGGGGAAAACACCCTGGAGGGGGCGCCAGTCCTTCACAGGGCAACACAGACACACACACATTCACTCACACTTTGGAGTCACCAATCCACAGTTTTTGGACTGTGCAAACCCACACGAACAGAACACACCAACTCCTCACAGACAGTCACCCGGTGTGGGAATCGAACCCACAACCTTCAGGTCGGTCCCCGGAGCTGTGTGACTGCAACACTACCTGCTGCGCCACCGTGCCGCCCGTGCTGATTCATCCCTCGCTTTATCATAAACTTTACTCAAAGTTTAATGGATAACTTTTGATCCTGTATAACACCCTATGTGTAAAGATGTATACTAAAATCTGAGGAAAACCAATATACCAATAATGTCATATCATATCATAACACATCAGCCACCACCCAAACAAGTTACTGAGACAACTGAACTCGAATAAAAGATTTAAGTGGGTGGGATTTCAGACATCACCCAGTTTTGTTTCAGGCATAGGATAGAAATGACAGTTCCATCAGTGTACAGTGTTGGAAACTCGTTTTTAAAATTAAACCTATATTCATTCATTCATTATCTGTAACCGCTTATCCAATTCAGGGTCGTGGTGGGTCCAGAGCCTACCTGGAATCATTGGGCGCAAGGCAGGAATACACCCTGGAGGGGGGCCAGTCCTTCCCAGGGCAACACAGACACACACACACCTACGGACACTTTTGAGTCACCAATCCACCTACCAACGTGTGTTTTTTGGACTGTGGGAGGAAACCGGAGCACCCGGAGGAAACCCACACGGACATGGGGAGAACACACCAACTCCACACAGACAGTCACCAGGAGCAGGAATCGAACCCACAACCTACAGGTCCCTGGAGCTGTGTGACTGCGACACTACCTGCTGCACCACCGTGCCGCCCCTGACCTAAACTAATGCCCTATAATTTATAAGGGAAAGCTATGTGTTACCCATTTTTATCTTCAGAAAGTGTCATGAAAAATGATTAAATATCATGGTTGTTTTATCTGGAAATGAAGTAAATGATGTGTACTCTTACACAGTACGGTATAAAAATGTAAAAGTGTAAAATGATATACAACGTATAAGAGTTGCAAAACTAAATATTCTGTACATTGCTTACCCATTCGCCTGAAGTTTTACAGGAGATGTCTGAAAAAAGAGAGACAAGTAAAAAGGAATTAAAGAAATTGTTCCTGCTTCACATAAAAATAGGTACTCATACAATATATTAGTAGAAAAAATGAGTAGAATTCTTTTGTGCAGAGCTATTGCAAACGGGTGGAGTGGGGGCAGCAAGGAATTGAGTGAGACACAATGCAATACTTTGCAATAATTTGTCACTTTTTTTTTATAAGAAGTTGCAGTTCTATATGAATTACAATGTTTAAAATAAATTCCCATTGCATGCAGAAGCACAGGTGTGTATGTGTGTTGGAATGGGAGGGCTCAAGAATATTCTCATCTATAAAAAGGGGGCACTGCAGAAAATGATTGGGAACCACTGCTCTTGTGGAACATCTGCACAATTTAGCACATAAATTTGTGATGTAAAAGAAAAGTTATTAAATCCCCTGCTTGTTTATTTAATGTGTCCAAATACTCAAGTCAAACTGAGGAATGTACATTGTTCAAAAACACAATAAATACAATATTCCCCTGAAATAAATGCTATAAACACTACTAAATCTAGGTAGTGTTGCTGTCACAGCTTTGGATCTGTGTGTTTGAACCACGTTACCGTCTGTGAGGAGTTCGGTGTATTCTCCCTGTATCTGTGTGGGTTTCCTCCCACAGTCCAAAATACACTTCGGTAGGTGGATAGGCCATGCAATGTGTCCATAGGAGTGAATGTGTTAGTGAATGTGTTGGTGTGCAGTGCCCTGTGATGGACGGGCACCCCTGTGACCCTGAACTGGATGAGTGGTTTCAGACAATGAAAAACCAAATTAAATTCTTACTTTGCACTGACACAGAACCGAACGGTCTTACCTTTCTCTGGGAAAGTGGTTTCTTGAGTTCTGAATTTTCCTTTTTGAGCTCTGACACCTGCCTAAACAAACAAACAAAAATGAACAAGAATGAAAAACACTGCCATTTCCCAGGATTTTTTTTATATGAATTTCCACCATTCAGTTTTAAAATGCGGTGCATGCAGTACTGTGTTTAATGCTATTGTGACCAGTACTGCAAGACTATCAAATCAAACATGTTCAAGGGCAAATGTATTTGTAAATCACCAAATTTATAACGAGTCACACAGTCAACAATTGTTAGATGAGCAGAAGCTGATGCTGTAGCAAAGGGCTTACAAACATTCTTGATTTTAGAAAAAAATCCCACTGGTCTATAAGCTAGATCAATTTTATTGTCCAATAAATCAAGACTATAACAATCATTGTTCCTCAGCCTATTATATTTGATTACATTGTTTTAAAGCTTGAGTGGGCAATTTTGTAGGTACCAGTATGTGTAACCAAATTTATGGAAAAATCCCCATTCCATTCCAAAAAGTCCTATTCCATACATTCAGAACTCCTTCAAAAGCCACTCAGCTAAAACACAGGCTGTAAAAGTTATTTCAAGAAACTTAACAAAAACTGTTTTCAAGCAATGCACCTATTACTGGTTTAAATATTATTTTAATTTGTTCTCATAGCATCAAAAATATTTCCACATAAAACCGACCATACACATTCTATGTTTACGTAACTAAGAAATTCTTTGATAAGTTACCACACCTGTAGCATTGCTCGCTCATTTCCTTCAGCCTTCTCTCCAACTCTGCACATTTGTGTTTGTGGAAGGCTATGACTCTCTCTTTCTGTTTGTTCTGAAAAAGTGCAATCTGAAAAGCAAAATACCTTAAATCCAAAGCAATACAAATGTGCAATGCCTATTAACTAATAGTGTGCTGAAAGAGCTGAGAGCATCTGCCAAAGACATTTGCCAAATGACTTGTCCTGTATAAAAATATGTTATATATGCACTAAACTGCCAAAACATTCAAATGGCCTTCTTGGCACTCACTATGCATTTTATCAGCTCCACTTTACATACACTTGGTTCTACATTTCTTGTTAGCCACATTCATCCTGTTCTTTAATGGTCAGGACCCACAAATAACCAACCGAAGGCAGGTATTATTTAGGTGGGGCATCATTTTGAGTAATGTATAGCTGTGTTTTCTATTCTCAGTCCAGCAGTGACAGTGAGGTTTTAAAAACTCCAGAAACACTGCTGTGTCTGATCCATGCATACTAGTGCTACTACTCAAAATACACTATAATGCTACTGTGTGATCCTCACTATTGAAGAATATAGCTAGAAAATGATGCAATGGATAACGTCTGTAATTGTAGAACTACAAAATACATTTATGTGGTAAGTGGAGATGTTACAATGAACAACGACTGTAGAAACAATTAGGTCATTTTAATGTTTTGGCTGATGGGTGTATATATAACATGTAGTTGATTTTCTAATATGATGTAAGGTAAAACATTTAGGGAACACAACTGGACTTTAAAATTATTGTTGTATACTGTTTGTAGCTTTAGTCACAAAATAATGTACCTGTACTGTACATAATTTTTTCTGACAGCGAGCCATCCGCATGAAAACCAAGCTTAACCAGATAGCAATGAATGTTTGGCCCAAAGTGGCACATCTGTGGCTCTCTTGTTGCCCACCTTTGGTCTTGAATGACAGCACTGACTCAGGGTGAGACTGGCTGCCACCTTATACAGGCCAAATATCAGGTTTGTTGTGGAGCAATCCTGGGCCAAATGTGTAGCTCACACAACACATACTGTAACCCAAGTCACATCTGACCACTCAAAATATAATATATATGAATTTTTTAAATGACCTGTGCAATATGTTCCAGGCGAGTTTGAATGAGGTTTGTTGGGTTTCTGAAGAACATTTGTTCCTGAGGTTTCATCTTCATCAAGCATGACACAAAACAGACAAATAAAAACCACAAATAAATATTCATATACACAATACATATTTTGCTCAGCTGCCTTTCATGGCTTCAGCAGTTTCTTGGCAAGACGTCAGAGAAAAACATCTTATTAGGTCTTGGAACACTTGTAGATTTAATGATCACTTTGGAGAGGGCCCATGAAATTACTTCAGTTACAAAAAAATTTCATCCTTTAGTTTTGAATGTTTTGTATAATCTGAAACCTAGAAGAAGCATTTGCCTTCGTAATTTTAACCAGGTATGGATATCTTGAAGGAAATATCAGTGCTTGCAAATCAAAAAACCACCCCAGGTGGTTGTTAATATGTGGCTAGGCAGCTCTAAGCTATTCCAGGTAGCTGCAAATGTGTAGCAGTTGCTATGGTATCCCAGGTGTTTGCTAAGATGTTGCTAAGTGGATACCAGGCAGTTACTATTGTATCCCAGGTAGTTGCCAAGGTGTATCTAGGCATTTGCTAAGTGGTTGCTATCATGTAAAATTCAAGTATAATTTTATTTGTGGTCATGTGGACATGGTCATACAAGTTACAACAAGCAGTGAAATGCTTAGATGACTGTCTATTCACTTGGAAAGAAAGGATGGATTTTAAGCAGTGATCACACTAGCATTGTGTAAAAAACTGTGCCCTTTTCACTATATAGTGCGCTATTTTGGGGTTCCCCCGTTTTGTAGTACTGTCCGAAAAGAGTAAAATCCTCCATAAGTTAGTGTCCAAAATAATTAAATAACCTCCTGAATTCTAACCCTAACCCTAGCAACCGCCTAACAACCCCTTATCAACACCTGGGCAACCACTTGGGATACCAGAGCAACAGCCTATAAACACCATAGTAATGGTATAACATTTCTTAAACACTTTGGATACAATAGCAATTGCTTAGCAGCACCTTAGCAACCACCTATTAACCAGTTACAACAACTTTGCAACTACCTGCTATAGGACAGCATCTGCCTAGCAATCACTTAGCAACAACCTGGGATACCATAGCAACTGCCAAACTACACCTTAGCAACCAACTGGGATACCAGGGGGACAGTCCAGCAACACATTAGCAACCACCACATATGAATACCTCTTCAACAACTTGAGATACCATAGCAACTGCCTAGCAATCACTTTCAATCACTATTATTAACTTTTTTCTTTGCAAGCACTTGTATTTCCTTCAGAAAATGCATATTTTGTCTTTAATATCTTATTTGATATTTTTTTCTTTAATATGTAGAAGTGTATAGAAAAGTCATAGCTCCTGTGCTATTTACGATATAGCTGGTTCAATCATCTAAAGGATTTCACATTTACATAATGAACTTTTTTACTCATTCAAACATTGATTTACACTACAAAGAACTGTCTGACTAACCTTGTCAGAAATAGGCAAGAAGTTACAGGTGGCTCGACACACACTGCAGTGATCTATATGCGGCAGGAGAATTAATTAAGAAACCGAAAAAATGTTGTTTTAATATGTTAAACTTTCAATACATATAAATACCAACATTAAGCTCCTCACTTGGATTGACACAGCTCTCACAAAACACATGTCCACAGCTCGAAACGACAAAGTTCTTCCCTTTTCTCAAGAAGCAATTATTACAATGAAACCAGTCCATTCCTACAGAAATAAAGACAAACTGTAAAATACACAAAGTAAGAAAGACTTTGCTAAAGGGAGAGAAAAAATGCAGCTGGACAAAAAATTAGTTACTTAAATTTAGCTGACAAAAAGCTGACTCTTGTGCTGTCAAAGGAACATAAATGTGCGTTATGGCAAAAGTTTTTATTGCAGCATAAACATGAAAAATGTTAAAACAAAATGGTTAAACGTCGTTTTCGTTAACCTAGCTTCGTAGCTAACCTACCTAACGGTCTATCCAAAACGGCGCTCGAGACACTGAATCGAGTGAATCCTTATTTTAATATGGCTCTTTCAAAAGAATCGGTTCATTAGATACCAGAATACACTCCAAATGGGACACGGTTGAGTCGATCCTTCAAGGTGAACGATATTGAATGTACGGCCATTAAAATCAACGCCATCAAAATAGACATCATTGAATAGAAGGAATGGCGACGAAGTTAACGCAAAAGAAAGCAAATCCTGATTTTTGTGCAACAAAAATGAATCACCATGCCCTATGTATGCAAACCGTTAGTGAACGATTACATTTGATACATTCATAGATTTCACTAATAAATTATATGATTAAAGGTCCACGTCCAGATTTTAATTAATCCCCAAAACTCATCTTTGTTCATCAAAATAACATATTTAGAAATTATTTCCAGGAAATAATCACTCCGATAGCCGACCCTCTCACGCTGACAGGGAATGGCTTTAAGAAACCCTGTCTGTTTCAAAATGAAAATGCCATGGCTCTCATTATGAGTGATATCACTGCCCCAAAGCTCTGGGGCCTGAGGGTCCCAGATCCTCGTCATGGGTATCTGTGTGGATTTTGGTGTATTCCATATGACCACCGGTCAATTTTGAGCCTGTCAGCTTTGGAGTAAGAAGCACATATGCAAGAGGAACACTATAGAAACATTCAATCTGAGTCGACCTTTCAAGGCCACCATCTTTTTTATTTATTTTATTTTATCTGGCACAAGGATTTTCCACACAAGATTCCACACAGAAAAGATCAATTTACAAATTTGATTTTGGGGCTAGGCTATTTAGGCATTTGAGGTCTATGTACACTGAATGATCACCTACTTTGAATCTACACTCACTGTCTATTTCATCAGCTCCACGGACCATACAGGAACACTCCACAGACTGACCATTACAGAGTGTAGTCCATCTGTTTCTCTGCATACATTCTTACACCCATTTCACCCTGCTCTTTAATGGTCAGGACCCCTACAGAGCAGGTATAATATGGGTGGTATAATATCATTCTCAGCACTGCAGTGACACTGATATGGCAGTGGTGTGTTTTGTTTGTTGCACTGGTACAAGCGGATCAGATTGGAGTAATAAAACTTTGCTTCATCTACAAGCTCTGTGGTCGTCCTGACCACTGACGAGCAAGGAGAAATAGGAATAAAATATGTAGAGATAGATGGACTACAGTCTGTAATTGTAGAACTACGAAGTGCTCCTGTATGGCCAATGGAACTGATGCAAGACATTGAGTGTTAGTACAACATATGCGTTACTAATCCAGTGATTGTTCAGTGTAGTACAACATGAATGTTAACCCTTATGTCAAGATGTATGCAACATCATGCACTTAAGTTTACAGGTTAACAGCATTTCCTGCTGCCAAAAGGTTCAAGTGAATTAAAGAGAAGTTATCAATGGAGACAAAGTCTACCTGAATGTTAAAATAACATGCTAGATGCATTTTTATTTAGAATGACAGAGCAGACAAAAATTGAGTGAATTCAAGTAATCAGTCAGCCTACCATATCTATTTAATACAGGAAAAAATTACATTATATACACATGCAGAAAATGCAGTTAAATCTTGCAGTGAACCTCTTAGACCAGAGTAATACTGAGGGTGTGAATGGACCTCCATTGCAAGGACGTCTATGATGACCACCAGTGGCTTGGAAGTACCAGACCTTGAAAGAAAAATATTGAAATTAAAGCTCAGGAATGACAAGAAACTAAAACAAGCAAAAGTGGATAAATAATCAAACCTGGTCATAGCCATCAGGGTTATTCCACTGGCTAATCCGTGATGGTAACTGGGCCGAGGACAACAGGCTGAGTGAGTGCTGGAGATTTACAAAGCATTAGACTCCACTGGTTTCAAACAATTAAGATTGCAATGATTAAATACTGACCTCTTCTGGTTTCCCTTTTTCTCCTCATCTGGCATTTTGTTTCACAGCAAGAACAGAGGGCACTTTCCAAAGGGCCATCTAGAAGCTCCCACCTATAATCATGTAAATTCATTTACTAAAATCATTTTTGAAACTGGATGATTTGTTGATACATCTTGAACATTTGTCCATTTTGTAAACATATGAGACTTGCCTTCCATTCTGTTGACTGTACTGACAAGCTTTCCTGCCATTATCTATGTCTTTAGGATCCCAGGCCACAAGTTTACAATGAATATAGACCTGTATAGAAGTAACAAACCAAACAAACTGTAACAGATTTCCAGCTGATAACCGCTAGAGTTGAGTATCAGTTCAAGGCAAGGCATCAGTAATTACATTATATAGATAAAGGTTTTTAAATACATAAGAAGTCTAATACATACTTCTTTTCCAAAAGCAAACTTGAAAGCTTGAAGGTGTAGTCTGATTTCAGTGAGGCTTTGTCTGGGTAAGAACTTCGATTTACTATTCTTGCTGTCCACCAAACATCTAAGAAGCAAATATCACCTGTCTCAATTAGCACATTTGTGACATGCAGTAAAAAAAAAGTTGATTTAATTTTCAGTCAAGAGAGACAAACCAAGAGTTACCCCTTGTTTGCAATTATAGGGTAAACATAGCTTTCTTGTCCCAGTTCTGGTGTAGTGGATGCTACACACTCTTCCAGCAGGAGAACTAGTGGCTGATGATTGTGTTGTTCAACAGCAGCAGCTATCGGGATCAGAGAGCCTAAGGAGTATGTAGTTGATGTGGCCACACTACTGAAGTCATCTGCAATAAATCGTAAAGTTATGTTAGTGTTAACCGAAAGTTTACATATCAATTCTTACAAATCTTACTTAGCATTGTCACCAATACGGCCTACTTGTCTTGAATCTAGTATAATCCTCACAGTAAAATTTTTATTGTCAAAATGAAGTGTCAGTTTAACGTTTGCTGTAAAGTCAAGAACAGAGTTAAATACCGTTCATCAGACTCATATGGAAGACCAGCTCCCCCTGTCCGTTTGAATGGAAGATCAATGGATCATACATAGGTGGACTCCAGTCTGCAGCCCTAAAAATGTAGACACAGTCATTCTGTACAAAAACAGATTTAGCTGAATTTCAGGCTTGTTAAAAATGGCTGATGACTGGAAATGTTTCAGCTGAACACCAGCATTGAAAGAAACGATGCAAACTGTGTGTCTTTTCATGAGTATCTGTCAATAAATGAAAACCAGAATATTGCACTTAGAAACACCAAAGGCTTACAAAAACAAAAAGGTTTGCCACTTTAGACTTTGGTACACTGGTAGCTTCAGAACATCACAAAACCTAAAATATTAAAAACATGGTGGCTCTACCTTTCATAAAGACAGACAACATGGAAGGAGAAGAATTGTGAAGGGCTTTTGATTGAAGCTGTGAAGGACAGTTCATTTTCATACACAATCTTATCTTCAGTCACCTATGAAGGGGAACAAGTTTAAGATTTATGACCATCTACCAAATGGTCAGTGACCCAGACACAGAACCAAGCCTAAGAAGTCCTAGACCAGGCTGGAAATGTCAGGGAAAAACAGCCTTACAAGTAATAGATATTTAAATGAATTTTTTTTAATTTAAAAGTTTGCATTTCTATGAAGCCCACCAATCTCCTGAAACTGCAGTCATCAAACCTCGCATGAAATACTGCCTCTGCACCCCCAGGCCGGACTGACACGCTGGATGGAGGACAATCACCCAGACGGAGAGCCCAAGGGTCGGTCTGTGATTGTGACTCAGTCCATCGCACAGACACAGAGCTCTTTCCACAATCCACTGTGACCTCTGAAGAAAGAATATCCAGTCAACATAATTGTAGTATTTAGAGCTAAATACAACAAAGTAAACTCACAATTACCTCCTCGCACCCAAAACAAAGCAATAGAACTTAGTACAAACACACTTCCCAATAAGAAAGTCATTATAAGAAAATACTGAGATAATATTAACTGAGGAGTTATTCATGAACTCTCAAAAGCTTAGCTTGCTAAACAGCAGACAGCTGGATCATGCTAAATTGGCTTAATGAAGCCAAAACCTCAGATTGCCCTCTGCTGTTGGAGGGTTACAACTGCATGAAGGAAATTCACCTTTTTTTTTTTTTTTTAATGGAAATCCCTGTCTGAGCCCAAAACTCCTCATTGAAATGTGCACTATTGTGGTTTTGTTGAAGGGTGGTTAACAAGGGTAAATGCATTCAAGGCTCACTCAATTTAACATTATTTAATATAGTTTTATTTTTCTAAAACACGAGTAATTTCTACTTAGACTTGCCAAAAAACACCAAAGCCCCCAGTTTCAGTTGAGAAATTGCTTTCTGCTTGCTGATATATGTGTGACACATCACAGGACTGCAGTGGATTAAAGATAATCGACTTTATCATTAGGGATGTTCTGGGCTACACAGCATTTTAAATTGTGATATTAATTTTAAGTTTGCTGTGTTCTCCCCAGGGCAGCACGGTGGCGCAGCAGGTAGTGTCGCAGTCACACAGCTCCAGGGGCCTGGAGGTTGTGGGTTCGATTTCCCCTCCGGGTGATTGTCTGTGAGGAGTTGGTGTGTTCTCCGCGTGGGTTTCCTCCGGGTGCTCCGGTTTCTTCCCACAGTCCAAAAACACACATCACAGGACTGCAGTGGGACACAGGACACATGTTGGTAGGTGGATTGGCGACTCAGAATTGTCCGTAGGTGTGAGTGAATACGTGTGTGTGTGTGTGTGTGTGTGTCTGTGTTGCCCTGTGAAGGACTGGCGCCCCCTCCAGGGTGTATTCCCGCCTTGCGCCCAATGATTCCAGGTAAGCTCTGGACCCACCGCGACCCTGAACTGGATAAGCGGTTACAGATAATGAATGAATGTGTTCTCCCCCATGTCCAGGTGGGTTTCCTCCCACAGTCAAAAACCACATGTTGGTAGGTGGACTGGCTTCTCAAAAGTGTCCATAGGTGTGAGTGAATATGAACAGGTGCCAGTCATAACGTTAGAATATCATGAACATTTTAATTCCGTAATTCCATTCCGAAACTTGTATATTATACTCATTCATTACACACAGACTGATATAGTCTTAAAAAATTAAAATAAATAATCACACGTTATTTGTCTGTGTGTCACAATATTTGTCTGTGTGTAATGAATGAGTATAATATACAAGTTTCACTTTTGGAATTACTGAAATAAATCAACTTTTTCATGATATTCTAGTTTTATAACCAGCACCTGTTTGTATAGCCCTGAGAAGGACTGGCGCCCCCACCTGGGTGTGTTCCCATCTTGCACCCAGTGATTCCAGGTAGGCTCCAGACTCGCGGTTACAGACAATGAATTAATTAAGTTTCCATTTAAAGGAGAATATAATCCAGGACTAGACTTAATCCCTGTGTGGGAAGCCACAAATGGAATGAAATATTTTTTGGATGCATTCCATAGCACTGAAGCTACCTTAGATCAAGTTGTCAATGACGTTCATGCAGATACTGGCACCCTTCAAAAAAAATAAAAAATAAAATTCAAAATTTATTTATATAGCGCTTTTCACAACTGATGTTGTCACAAAGCAGCTTCACAGAATTCCAATAAGACAAAGATTTGACATGAAATGTAAAAATCCCCAGGTGAGCAAGCAAGGGGCGACAGTGGCAAGGAAAAACTCCCTCAGCTGAGGAAGAAACCTTGGGAGGAACCAAGGCTCACAAGGGGTGACCCATCCTCCTCTGGTCAATCTACTGGTGATGATAGTTAGTAGTCCGTGAGAACTTCAGTGTAGGGGCAGCTTCAAGGCACTTGGTGGTTGCTGGAGCGTGGGCAGCTGGTCTGAAGCTTGGAGGAGGATCTCGACAGTCATCCATCAGTGTCCAGACAGACAGGTGGGCAGTCGTTTACTCTGAAAAATGTAAAGGGATGGAATTAATTTTGAACTGTTTGGTGTTAAAGCAGAAAATGTGAACATTTCCAGAGTGTGGCTAATGACTCCGGCAGATCTGACTATGACAGCTTTAACTAAAAGGAGAGAACCAGATAGACACACAGACACGGGAGCATCCTGAAACACTGGCATCCCTCCGCTCCACCGTCAAAAAACCTGAGTGATCGCGTGAAGCGGTGGGACGGCAGCACCAGCGTCTCAGTTTACTATAATTCCCTGTGTCCATGGACCCCCCGGATCTGCCGCCTTTATCTATGGGGGAGCATTAACTACCAAAAGATAAACTAAACAAATTAGTTTTTAGCCTAGATTTGAAGACTGCGACTGTGTCTGAGTCCCAAACATTTTCTGGAAGATCATTCCAGAGTTTGGGGGCTTTATAAGAAAAGGCTCTTCTCTCAGCTGAGGCCTTCTGAATTCTGGGAACAAATAAAAATCCAGTATTCTGTGATCTGAGTAAACGTGGAGGCTCATAATAGGAAATTGTATCTTGAAGGTATTCAGGAGCAAGCCCATGTAGAGCTTTATATGTTAATAACAGAATTTTGTAGTCGATGCAGAATTTTACAGGCAGCCAATGGAGTGATGGTAGAACTGGGCTGATATGTTCAAATTTTCTAGTTTTAGTGAGGACCCTGGCTGCAGCAGTTGAAATAGTTGAAGTTTTCTTAAATTTCTGCTGGTGCATCCTGACAGTAGTGCGTTACAGTAGTCAAGCCTTGAAGTAATAAAGGCATGTACTAACGTTTCTGCGTCCTGGAGGGATAAGGCATTTCTAATCTTAGCAATATTGCGAAGATGTAAAAAAGCTGTCCTAGTGATACTGCCTATGTGTTGATCAAATGATAAATCCGGGTCAATTATGACACCAAGATTTTTTGCTGCTGAACCAGGTTTAACTGGAACGTCAGCAAGATTTAAATCTGATAATTTATTTCTTGCCACCTTTGGACCCAAAAGCAGGACCTCTGTTTTGTTGCTGTTTAGAAGGAGGAAGTTACACAACATCCAGCCTTTCATGTCTTTTACACAGTCCTCTATTTTCTTTAATCTGTGTTTGTCATCAGGCTTGGCTGAAATATACAATTGCGTGTCGTCTGCGTAACAGTGAAAGTTAATGTCATGGTTTCTTATAACTGTGCCTAGCGGTAACATGTATAATGTAAATAATAATGGTCCTAAAATAGAGCCTTGTGGAATTCCAAATCTTACTTTAGAATAATTTGAATTTAGATTGTTTACTTTTACGAATTGATAATGTTCCGTTAAGTAAGATTTGAACCATAATAGGGCTGTCCCCGTAATTCCAACCATGTTTTCTAACCTTTCTAGGAGAATATTGTGGTCTATTGTATCGAAGGCTGTGCTGAGGTCAAGAAGCACCAACAGGGATACGTGGCCTTGATCAGAGACAAGAAGATCATTTCTTATCTTGACTAGAGCTGTCTCTGTACTATGATGTGGCCTAAATCCAGATTGGAACTTTTCATATGATTATGTAGATATGAACTAAATTGTTGGGCCACGGCTTTTTCTAAGTTCTTGGACAGAAATGGCAGATTTGAAATAGGCCTGTAATTAGACAGTGTACTAGCATCAAGATTTGTTTTCTTGATTATAGGTTTAATAAGTGCTAGTTTAAAAGCTTTGGGTACATGGCCCAGGCTAAGGGATGAGTTTACTATAGTTAAAAGAGGATTGATAATAGCTGGTAGTACTTCTTTGAGCAATTTTGTGGGAATTGCATCAAGTGTGCAAGTTGTACAGTTTGCAGAGGTGATAATCTTCTCTAGTTCTAACTGTGGGAGTGGGTAAAAGGTTTCAAGTCTTTCTTTTACAGTTATATTATGTTTTATATCATTCACATCGGGTGGCAGCCAGGTCGGATTTAATCCTGTGGCTTGAGTTTGTTGTCTAATAATCTCAATTTTATTATTAAAAAAAGTCCATAAAATATTCACTGGTGAGAGTTGCTGGAATTAGTTGTTCGGAACCCGCTTGATTTTTTTGTAGTTCTGGAAAACACACTAAACAGTGCTCTCGGATTATTTTATTCGAAATATTTTATTATTATTATTTTTATTATCAGCGAGGCCAGATATGCTGAACGAGTTTTGGTGAGGGCCTTTCTATACTCTATAAGGCTGTCCTTCCAGGCAGAATGGAAGGACAGCCTTATAGAGTATAGAAAAAAAATATAAAAAAATTAAAAAAAGCCAGATGCCAAGCTCATGTCACTGAAGAGGGAGAAAACCATTTACTGACACCAGGGCTTCGTAAACATATTAGACCTGTTTGGTTTTGATTACAGATTGTAGAGCAGTAAATGGTGTGGAAACATATGAAATCAAATATTTGATTACAATTGTGAATGTTCCCTTTAATTATGCTCTTGAATGTTTTACTCGTTCTATAACAAAGCAGAATCTCATGATTTAGAGCTATTTATCCAATGATTAGGACAAAATCTCTTGCATGTGATATGGTTTCAGCAGAGATGTCTTCAGTACTTGTTTATTAGTGTTGAGACAAACAAACGAACAAAGGATTTAAAATGAAGCATAGTCCACTTTATTGGCCCAGTTCATATCAAGCTAGAGAGAAAAATGCATGCTCCATTCTAAAATGCCATTCAGACATTCAGTTTTTCAGATGTAAACTTCTCCACTCAGCTAAAGCCTACAGCCAACTCTTGCAGCAGTAAGCAGGTACAGCTGGTCCTTTCTGTACTGCAAAGAAAAAGCAAAATTATATTAAGTTTGCACTGTACAGAGCCCCTAAAGGGAATGGGGGAGGGAAGGAAAAAAAAAAATTGATTTTCCTTCACAAATACTTTGTGGGCTCCGTATGGTACAGTACTGTGCTTACTGTTGATTGTGTGCGTGTCAGGTGAACTATGGAGCAGCTTGCTGAGTTTTACTTTGATCTTGGACTGAAATATAAAGAAATCCATGTTTTCTGCTGAGAAGAGATGCTATATGTTATTGGGGAGCGCCAACTGAAGCGTTGGTTGCCGTGTTGTTAATTGCTATGAAATGAGGATGAAAGAATTTAAAAGTGCAAGTGTTGAGCCACTGCCTTACACCCTCCATCTTGTTACTGAATGACTGGATTTTTGTGGGAGACTTTGCTTGGTAAAGGTTCTTAGCTTTACTCCTTCCCCAGTGCGCCGTCCACACTTTCTTTCACGAAGCCGCCTACGTCTCATACACCTGTTACTATGGAGATATGTGGAACTACAGTGTTCTGACTAGCACTTTCAGGATATTACCGAACGTATATAAACTTGTTGTTCACAACTTCCTCTGATGTTAGGCAGTTCCTTACAGATGTATGAACGATCTGCACTGGCAAATAAATAAATACATATATAATATCTGTTTCAAGTGGCTGGATTTCCCTGGACACTGCAGTGTCCTGTGTTGACTGAGCCCCAAAGACAATTGTGTGTGTGTTTAATACATTTGTAAAAGAATTCAAAATCAATAGCGCCCCCCCCCCCCAATTAGGTGCTCCATAGCACTGAAATTTGTTTTAAATTTAATTAAACAAATTAAACCAACCTTTAAGCAGCTTTTAACCAGCTCTGACTTCTTCAGAGAGTCCCCGTTATCATCACTGGTCCTAATATTACATTTTGAGATAGACCTTGGAAGTCTGACCAGGAAATATTGCAAATCAATAGAGAAAAGAGGGGGCAGGGGAGTGGGGAGAGAAGGAAGAAAAATAAAAATAGATAATTCAATAGACATTCCCATGCGTAGCGAAACGAATAAGCAGATGATCAAAATACTTCACCAGGATGTAAACTCCTCTTCACTCGCCAACTGCAGTCATAATCGCAGCAGCTGCACAGGTCACTCCTTGAAGGGTCATCTAGAAGTTCCCATCTGTCAGTGTCAGAGTAGAAATACATCAACAGTCTAAAATGAGGTCTAATTTATAACATGCATAAATACAAAGTTATACATTTACCGTGCAGTGTTTTTGTCATAATTGCAAGCCTTCTTTTCTTCATTTAAATCTTGAGGGTCCCATACCACTAGCTTACAATGGATGTACACCTGGCAGTAATGCAAAAGAACAACACTATTGATCCCGAAGGAATTTGTTGATATATAAAAATAAATGAATAAAAATTAAAATGGAGCCTTACTACACAAAAGCTATCTAAAAGATTGTATCCAAAAATGAGTCCATTTCACGATGGATAGATGCAACTTGTGTGTTCATTCCTTTCAGGCCAAATATCTGAACTTGCCCAGATTTATGCAGTAAATAAGACGTTTTTAAAATGTCAATTCTGTTGGTCAAAGCCATTGGTTAATGGATTCAAATTTAACTTTATATGTTTTAGTTTAAAAATAATCTGATTAATCCAATAAAATGCATTAAATGCAGGTTTAATATGTAGCTTAGACAGCAAGTGATAAAGGTTAATTTAGATGAAGTTTGTGATCAGCACAAGTCAGAAAACCTGGGATAAAATGAGGCATTCTACCCCTACCTCTTGGCTCCACCCTTCCATTTTGCTTAGGGGTAGTTTTTTTTTGTTTTTAAACAATTGGTTAACAAAGTTAACAAAACTTACAGCAAAGCCCTGTAAATGGGTGCTTCAATATTATTGTAATATTGTTTAACAGCATGCAATTATATTCAAACATCATTAATTTTTCTGTAACCGCTTATCCAGAGCCTCACCGGAATAACTGGACACAAGGTAGGAACAAACACTGCAGGGGGCACCAGTCCTTCACAGGGCAACACACACCAATGGACACTTCAGTCACCAATCCACCTACCAATGCATTTTATTTTTTTTTTTTACTACAGTGGGAGGAAACCAGAGCACCCGGAGGAAACCTACATTGACACAGGGAAAACAAACTACACCTGGAGCAGGACTTGAATCCACAACGTCCAGGTCCCTGGAGCTGTGTAACTGATTACCTGCTTCGCCAATGTGCCACCCTGTATTCATATTTTTGCAGTATATATTAACTTATTGTCCATCCCTAGGGGAAGGAGTATTCTTGTAGGGATAGGGTGAAGGGTTAGAGCAATATATTTAAGAGAAACACCTCAAAAGGAGTGTTATGAATGCCCTGTAAATCACAGGCAAGATTGGCTTCACAAGGAACCAAAGAAACGTGTCAGTATTTTCTCCTTTAAAAACTTAACTGCATTATTTTAATGTAGTTTTACTGCATTGACACTTAAGAATAAAACATTGCTAGTTGTATGGCCATGTCTGTAGTTAGCTAGTTAATTTCCAAGTCTTCCTTAAAATGTTGAGGCAATTGTCTGATGCTAGTGTAACATTTAATGTGGAATTGCAAGGTTCAAAACAGAAAGGCTACATTAGAGAAACTAAACTGGGATTGGGAGATGCTTATAAATACAACATGACAATTTGCCCTAACGTCACACTAGAAAAATCCAGGTTGGTATTCCACAAAGCAGACTCTTAGTTTAGCCAGATAACTTAAGGTAGCCTTAGTTAGCCTTAAGGTAGCTTGCTAACTAAGAAATAATTTGTGGAATACTCCCAGGCTTATCCAAAGCTGTCTAGTTTGACCAATGTTTAAGATTAAATAGGCAAAGCTTTTTAAGATTACGGAAAAAGCAATACTTCCTGTCCCAGTGGAAAATTGAAGGCTTGTAACCGGAGCAGAACTGAAGATGAATGATATCTTGGCAAGAACCTTGAGAGTCCAGCCTTACCATCCACAAGACACCTGAAGAATCAACAATATATAAAGCAGTCAGGGTCAGTAACTTTCTTGAAGTGAATATCCTGTCTCACACCATTTTAAAACTTACCCTTTGTTTTTAATAATGGGGTAGATAAGGGATTCTGGTTCTAGAGTCAGTGTGGTCATTGCCACACACTTCTCCATGAATAACATTAGGGGCTGATGGGCCTGCTGCTCCACTGCAGCCCAGATGTTAAGAAAGGAGCCCAGAGGAAAAGAATTGGAGAGTGCCGGGCCACTTAGGTCATCTGTTTGAGATAATTTAAGGGTTGTATGAGAGAGCCAGTGTCAAGTCTAGCATAAATGGTGCATTTTTATATATATTTATTTCCTTGAGAGCATAAATGGACATAATGATCTTTTGCTAGGGTTAATACATTGAACCATCCCTGGTTAAGGTGTTTACTGTAGTTTTACACTGATAGAAAATCTGCTGCATATTCCATTGCTGTTTTCTGCTTTGACACTACCATAACTACACCACTTTAATGCATGTTAACATGTCCCTTGAGGATTAAGCTGCTCATCTCCAATAGAATATGGAAAAAAAATAGTTAAAAGTATTTTAGATTGTAGAATTTAAAAAAAAAAAAAAAAAAAAAAAGTTACTAAGGCACCATAACTTGTGGAAATGTTGCAGGGAAGTATTTTAATAATCAAAAAGTGATGTGTTTGCCATGAATACATACAAGCTTTTAAATATATTGAAAAGGCATGTGTTACAGAATGCACCAAAACACTTACCATTTAGTATGCCCATGTGGAAAACAAGCCTTCCTTTACTATACACAACACCAAAATCAGGCACCACAAAGGGCTGAATCCACACAGGCCTACAATGAATACATCCATCATCAGTGATTACATTTAAAAGTCCACTTTTTCTGCACATTTATAGTAATGGTACCTTTCAACAGCACACACAACAGGGTAGACGATCACAGCAGGACTAGGTTTAGGTAGGGGCCTGAAGGCCAGCTCGTTTTTATAGACCAGACTCTTCCGCGTTCTCTGACAAGGGGGAAAAAAACACCTCCATTACATTACAACAAAAAAACCGAGACCTAACACAACTTGAGACTTCATGTACCTTGTGTCTGAAACCACATTCAGTAAGACCATAGTGGAAAAAGGCTTGTCCTCCATCAGCTGTATGTGAAAACTTGGATGGTAAACAGTTACCCAGAAAAAGCCGGGACGGTGTTTCAGCCAAGTCTTTGTTGACCTTCCATCTAATCACAACTGAGTCATTTGTGCACTTGATATGAATGTCTGGGCAGAAAAAAACAAAACAAAAACAAAAAAAAAAACCCCAAGAATTACAAACTTCAGAGCTTAAAAACACAGTATTCCACAACTAATCACACTCACACACACACACACACACACATATATATATATATATGCATGCATTAAAACAGTTTTACCACCTTCATAGGAAAACACAAACGCTGCAGTCACTAAAAGACAAAGACTGTGCCCCAAAAAAGACATGATTAACTGGTTTAACAGAGCAAGTGTATGTTAGATACAAACACCTGACCTCCTTAGGGCAGCTGAATATAACTAACCTCTGCAATCAGCCATACAATAATCAACACCTGCAAGGGGGAAGACTGAGGACATCAAAATGTCTGTGGGCTTAATTTGATAAATTTGAAAATAGACTTTGGTTCCAGTTTAAAAGCTTTAAAATATTTGGAATAAATGACTGAAATGCTGTTTTATGGCAAACTAGACTCCTATTGGTAGAAATATACTACAAATACACATGCACACAACTGGGGTATTATTAAGCCTCTTCAAAATATGTTGTTTTTATGTATTTTTTAAACAATCTTTAGGAACACAATGTGGTCACAGGCTCAGAGCCCCAAGCCCCTGGATCTATGTGGCAGTAATGCTACCTGCTGCATCTCTGTTTAACTTTTTAATTTTCTAGATATTTCAGAGGAGTTAATATTCTCCAGTAACATGGCTGAGCGAGCATGTACACTTCTGATACTTGTTATGGATGTGCCATTAATATGGGAAATATTATAGCAAAATAATATGATTTTATGATTATATTAAATGTCCAAATAAATTGTAGTACTGTATGTCTGTGATTAACATACTCTTCTCTAAGTGTTATACGTAAGAATGTTTAAAGACACTGTCTGCGTTGTGATAAAAATTATATAAAATGATAAATATATCAGTCAAACACAAATATCAAAACAAATGAAGACTAATTATATCATTAGCATGTATGCTAGTTAAGAATGTATATTAGAAGTTATTTCTATACTTAAAAGTAAACTCTTTTAAAGTCATTTTGTAATTAATTTAAACCAGAAATATGCAGGGAAACTTTAAAGATTATTCTCTATCAGAAAATGTTTGGGAGATTTTTGACTTTTGTCCACTTGGTGGCGATAGGTCACTGTGTTGCTCATTTTCTCACAGATGAAGAAAAGATACACATACTGGAGGATTTAGACTCATTGTTTTTTTTAATGATTTTTAATCTCAGCTAGCTAATTGTATTCCAGTTTTACATTAGAGCAGTAAAATTCTCGCCTCGACTTGTTAGTAATAACGGTTAACGTGTTCTGAAATAACAATAAAGACATCAAAATGTTGATTAAG
Organism: Hoplias malabaricus; assembly: GCF_029633855.1. Taxonomy (NCBI): domain Eukaryota; kingdom Metazoa; phylum Chordata; class Actinopteri; order Characiformes; family Erythrinidae; genus Hoplias; species Hoplias malabaricus. Next base: position 19,824,442 of record NC_089808.1, read on the forward strand.
GTCAAGGTAAGAGGTTAGCTACCTTTGCTTTAAAAGATAATATTCGTTTTCTGCTAATAAAGTCTCACAACAGGCTCTAGAGCTAGATGTTAAAGGTTATAAGACCTCATTTTGTACCATTTGAAATTAATGCCCCTGTCCGGCAGTTGAGTTTTATGTTTGCTTTTGGTTCGAATTATCCGATCCACCTTAAATGTTGCATTACTGAGCATTCTGACGCCGACAAAACATACTACTGCATTAAAGGTGGAACAGGAAAATTGTAAAGAGGATGTAAGGCTTACATAGAAATGAAAACGAGTAAAAATAGCCTGATGACCCCCCCCCCTTTTTTTTTTTTGATTATTTACTTAGAGGGGGGTATTTGACAAGATACCGTTATACTTCACATAGTTATAAGCTAATCCAAAGTGGCTCCTTGCACCCTGTACAATGTTCTAGTTTTCTAGTTTGCAGTATTTACACCAAGCACCTACACGTTAGACAATGTGTTAATTATTGTTGTTGTTTAATTTGGCATGTTAACATTTTATATCCCAGTCCATATATAGAAAGCAGACATGTAAACAGACATGTTTTAATCATGTTTTTTGTGATGTCACAAAATAGTCAGTCATAACATTATGACCTGTGTTTCTATGTTCACTGTCCATTTTCTCAGCTCCACTGACCATACAGGGGCACTTCATGCTTATTCAATTAGGCCTACAGACTGGAGGTTATCTCTTTGTTTGTCAACTTTCTTTCACCCTGTACACCAGTGGTAAGGACCACCACACAGCATGTATGATTTGGGTTTTTCGATCATTTTCTGCACTGCAGTGACACTGGCGTCGTGCTGTAGTTTTTAACAACTGACTAAGAATAGCCCACTAACCTAATTTTCCAACCAACAGCATCATCTACAAGGTGGATCAACTAGGTGGTCATGTCTGATACAGTGGACACTGTTTTTAAGCTCGAGCAGAACTTATGTGTCTGATCCACTTGTACCACACGACACACACAAATACAACACCATCAGGTCAGTGTGTTGGTGCTGTACTGGGAATGACACACCACCCATATCACACCTTCTCTTTCTCTCTCTCTATCCATCCATGCATGCAGAACAAAAGATGGAAGTGCTCCTGTATGGTCAGTGAAGTTAAGAGAATGGACAGTGAGCTTAAAAAAAAGGTGGTGGGCAAAATGTCATGCATTCAGTATGTGCAGATTTTTATGTAAATAATTATTCTTCAATCCCCCCTGTTGCTCATCTGCAGTTCCAAAGCTGAAGAACAATGTAAGGCAGCCACACAGAAAGGGGTGATCAATGGAATGATCTCTTCCTAGATTAGGACCACTGGCTGTACAGGAGCACTTTGTAGTTGTACAATTACAAACTGTAGTCCTCCAGTTTCTCCACACACTTTCTTATCCCCATTTCACCCTGCCCTTCAATGGTCAGGGCCACCACAAAGCAGGTATGATTTCAGTGGGAGATGGTGGTGGAGTTTTTAAAGCTCTCATGTCTTTGTTGGACTAAGAATAGTCCACCACACAAAAAATATCCAGTTGACAGCGTCCTGCGTCCAGGACAACCGACACACACCATACAGCAACAGATGAGCTACTGTACACATGTTAACACCACCACCACAGAAGTGTTACTGCTTTGCTGAGAATGAGGGCATCTGTATGGTCAGTGCAGCTGCAAAATGGACAGTGAGTGTAGATACAAAGTAGGTGTTCCTAATCCAGTGATCGTTCAGCGCATAACATCTGTCTAAAATGTATGCTCTATTAAGACTTACCTAGTGAACTATGTAGGGATTTTAGCTTTTTGAGATTCAGCCATTATCTTGTCTTCAGGAATAACTGTCCAGTGACTTTCAGCATCAGTGTTTCAGGGTTATTTTTTTTACACAGCAGTCTTGTGTTAGAAGATCTTTAAACAGATTATTCCTATGTTTGTGATGCTTATAGTCAACAAATACAATTCTAGATCAGCACATCTAGAGTTTTGTGAAAGCAAAATCCGCATCTTGAAGATTCTGTTGTTTCTTGCAGACACTCACAGGAAAAGAAATAGAGATTGACATCGAACCCACAGATAAGGTATGAACCATAACAACAACAACAATTGCCACAAATGCTTTCTCAAGATATGAATACTGAATAGCTTTTTTCTTTTAATCCAGGTAGAAAGGATCAAGGAAAGGGTTGAAGAGAAGGAAGGGATTCCTCCACAGCAACAACGGCTGATTTACAGTGGGAAACAAATGTATTGTTAACATTGTCCTCCGTGTTGTCTTATTTAGTTTGTTCATGAACGTCTGCAGCTTAGCTCAACTGTGTTTGGCAATCTGTCACTTGTGACATTCTCTCTTTTAGGAATGATGAGAAAACGGCCTCTGACTATAAGATCCAAGGAGGATCTGTACTGCACCTAGTTCTTGCCCTTAGAGGAGGCAGGATAATCTACTGACGCTGCTGAGGAAACCTGTTCCGCTTGGGCTCTTCATTGGACTCCTGATGTCACATGATGGGAGTATAAAGCACTTGTGTCATATGCAAAAGAAATTTGAAATTTGTTGTGTTTAGAAGGCTGAAAAGCATACAAATGCTGTGGAACTACTCATTTTCTTTCTAAATTTGAACAACGTTTATGTGTCACCTTCCCATCAAATCATTAGAGCTTGTCTACCCAAGTCCTGAGAGGATGAGAAGCAAAAGTTTCTGCTCATTTGCTGTGATGCCTAAAGGCAAGACCTGCCCAGTGCAGTCGTATGTTTATATCCTTACTACTCCATACTATTGTGTTTGGTTATTGTTTTTCAAATGAATAATAGAATTTAAGTTTGTGGCTTTTTCTCCACAGCTATGAGAGGTTCTTTATGTTAATATTTAATTCACAGCAACCTCACATGTCAAAATAAAAGCTATGCTGCTTTGTTTAAAATATTTTTATTTTTTTTTTAATTTAAAAAATAAGACCATAAAACCAATTCAATCCACACAAACTACCCATTGGAATAGAAGTGAGACTTCATTAGAGCTATAGAAGTTCACAGTCACAAACTCAAAAATGGTATCTGCTTCACTGCAGGATGGTTCAGAGCACACAAGAATGGGGTGAGCACAGAGGCATGTTAAAAGAATTCCACTGTTTTATGAAAGGCTCTAAATCATGGAATTTTCCATAAGAGGGTAAGGCTTTAATGCTGCATTCACACAGCAGGCAGAAATGGTTTAAATTGGATTTTTTATCTTCATACATGACAAAGACTTATGGTTTGTGTCTGTACACAGAAAACATTCCTTCATTCATTATTTGTAAGCGCTTATTCAGTTAAGGGTCGCAGTGGGTCCAGAGGCTACCTGGAATCATACACCCTGGAGGAGGCGTCCAACAAACACACATTCACTCACACTCATTCAGACTCAGAGAGAACACACCACACTCCTCACCGACAGCCACCTGGAAGAAACCCACACAGACACAGGGAGAACACACCACACTCCTCACAGACAGTCACCCGGAGGAAACCCACACAGACACAGGGAGAACACACCACACTCCTCACAGACAGTTACCCGGAGGAAACCCACAGGTCCCTGTAGCTGTGTGACTGCAACACTACCTTCTGCGCCACCTTGCTACACACACAGAAAAAAAACAAACAAAAATCATCCATTGAATAGAGATTGGCCACGTTCACATGTGGAATTGAAATCTAATCAATATCTGAGTCACAGCAGTGCAACTCAGTGTGAACACTCAGATTGGAATTCATTATTTCAATCTGAATGCTGGGTCAGTCTTTTTTTTTTTCAGTCTTATTTGTAGCATATTCATTTTGTATCAGTCTTATATATGTTGTGTCCGTATGGAGGCTTTCCTGCCTTGCGCCCAGTGATTCCAGGTAGGCTCTGGTCCCACCACAACATCTGAAACCCTGATAAGCGGTTTCAGAGAATGAACGAATGGAAGTTGTTGGAATGAGGATCACCTGAAACATACTCATTTTGTTGGCTCTAAGCCTCCTCTTTGGACAGCATGTTTGCAAGAGACTGCAATTGCAATATCACACTTAAACTGTCATACATGTGGCTTATGAATAATTTTAACTTTTCTGAATCAGTTCATTGTTTAATATTTTTAATAGTATTCTATTAATACTGTTTTTCATATTAAAAACTATTCTGACACAGAAGGCTAGTTGTGTGATACTGCAGAGTAAAAAAAACAGCCCAGTTTCCATTCCTTCATTTCAAAACTATACTACTTTGGATGGAACATACAGACCTTTATCTCTGGTCAGCTCAGGGAGCATTATTAATTTGCACATACAGGTCAGTATAAGATTATGATTTGTTCAATGTCAGATACTAGTCACGTTAAATAGAGCTATTGTATTTGGGCCACTTTTACCTGCTGTGTGAACATAGTCTCAGAAAGGACTTCCTATTCTTGCAGTATCCTTCCAGCTAAACAGTCTTGTTCTATAGTGACCAATTTTCCTTTGGTCGGTGTACGATGGCTTGACGCAACGAGAGATCAGTCTCCTCCCTTCTTGTCCGAGGCAATTCAGTAACACTGGCCATTTGCCTGATCAGTAGTGTTTTGGTGCCACCTGAACTGTAACATACACATGAAATAGCAGCAGTCTTCCTCATGATAGAACCAGAGTGTAGAGAAATGACATTAAAAGCATATGATGTAATCCACATTTCAAACGAGGTGTGCCTTCACCACTGCTGCAAAAAGAGTCCTGCTTCTGAGAGGTATTCATTACTCCACTGAAGGTAATATAAAAGCACAATATAAAACTTGAGGACATCAAATTATTGAGGAGTTTCCAATATGTTAAGACTTCTATCACTGATACTGTATCTGTGCCTTTGTTCACTGGCAGCTCTTAGTTACAGGCAGGGCTCGGAAAGGTGTCGATTTGTACCATGTCCTGGCAGAGTGTGCCCTGAGTGGAGTAGGACATCCGAACACGCATCTTTAGGTTTGCCTATAGGGACAGAAATGTGCAAAATTAAGCAGAGGTTTACGTAGAGAACCTTATGTAATTCCACAGAAACTGAAGCCCACTTTGGAGGAGCTTAGATTTACACTGGCAGGTGAGGTGATGTAACTGTACCAAAAAGACATTTGCAATAGTTACGGCTCAGTTGCATGGGATAAGAACTCAGAGATATTTGATGATAATTAAACCATGCCCATAAAAACTGAAATCACAACAGACCTTGTTGGGGTTGCTGAGTACAACAGTTTGAGTCACTGTACCACGACCTTGTGCTGGAACCACATCTCCACTTGGAGCCTTCATTTGTAGCTGAACAGTCTGTAAAAGAAATCACACAGTATGACGCTGCATGGACAAATTTACTAATTTAATAAAGAAGCAATCTGGAAGATATTTTCATGATAAAATGAATGTGGAGACATGGGCAGTTGCATCTGATAAAGTTTCCCGTTTGTGTAGATTGAACCATATTTTTTCTCCATATTTTGGTGAAATAATTAGGGTTCGACAAATTATAAAGATGATGATATACTCTTTTACTCAAGTTAACAATGAAATGTTTCTGTCGTAGTGTTGTCACGATACCAAAATTATGATTTTCAATACAATAACGAGTCGTGCTACCAAGGTTTATACACAAGGTCGCTTTTAAACATGTTTTTAAAATAACTCGCTGTGAGGTCTGAAAAGTCGCTAAAACTAGTGGCAACATCTAGGGAGGGAGAGTAATCAAAGCGCTGTGGACACACACTGCCCCCCTGTGGCATTCGTTGGAAACACCATTCTTAATTTAAAACACCACATTAAAAGTACTCAGTATATGAGGTATTGTACCGTTTTTAATGACAAAGTATTGAGATCCCTTTCTAGTACCGGTATAATGTACCACACTAACCTGTCATGCTTTAGACAAAATACCACAAGGTCGGTACAATTTTAATACCATCAGAACCGTTCCTTGAATCTAATTTTTTCTGATTTATGCAGCCCACAGAACACTGCAGATACGCAGAATGTGCAAATGCACAGAGAATATAACCCAATACAAACTCCTGATTCGTTTAACAAGAGATTACTTCACTGAAGAAGAAGAAAAAAAATAACCAACCTTAGGTACGGCTGCTTGTAATGTGAAGTTGGTGAAGTCACTGTGAGTGGAGTTGGAGGCAGTGAATGTGACTGTGATGCCTGTTTCTGTCTGTTTTTCAGACTGAAGTTTCAGAGTCAGTCCTCCCTTTTCAAACACTGTCACGGTCGGAGCTAACACACACACACACAAATACTTTTACACCATTATAACCAACATGGTGAGTTTAACCAAAAATTACAAGGAATAAACGTTAGATTAAAAATGAAAAAATCAAATCAAAATTATACTCTTCTGAGAAAGTTACCACCACAGCACCATTCTCATCCTGTCTAAACAACCCTGTTTATTACGGCTGTTCCTTTAAATAAGGCACCACAGCTTGTAACAGACCCAGAGAGCAAAAGCAAAAAGCGGTCGCTCAGAGGCTCTGATTTTCTCTGTTTTTGTTCAGTTCTCCAATGAAAAGCTCTGATGTACATTTTACTTGGTTTATTTTTACCTTCTGTGACTGGAGATATTTAGAAAACTGGGTGTTACAGTCCCTCTTCTTTGAATCCCATGAAGGCAGCCTACAAATATTGACTGGATTGTCTTATTTTTATCATTTGTGTGTCAGTAGGTGTTCCTGATTCCCAAAATTATTGGTAAAAGCATTGATTTATATTAATATGTACGCTATAAAAGCAAACTTTAAAAAAAAAAAAATCTTAATTTCCAATGGTAGATATCAACTACTGTTTTTTTCCCGCCCAAACAAAGTTAAACAGAATTTACCAAATCATGGCTTCCAGTTTTTATTAGCATTTTTGGCTTGCATTTAAAAACAAGGACATGCTTGTTTACTAACAAAGCAAGAAGATTCAAAAAAACTTTCTCAAATAATTACCAGGGATGGGCTCCAGGCCTCCAAGCAGATCCAGCAGGTTCTCTTGTACACTGGAATTAACAGAGTTGGGTACAGGTTTGGCTTGATTCTGGCTGTTCTGAAGAGCTGTGTTAGTTTCACCCAGCAAATCCAAAAGATTACAAACCTGAGAACAGGAGAATGGGTAGAAGAAAGCAGTTAAATCCTGTGACCCAACAATTGGAGCCACAAATGGGTTGTTTTTAAAAATCACCTGACTTGCAGGTTCTTGGACCGGGTTCGACACTTTCAATTCTTTAGTGGCTACTCCACTCGGATCGCCGTTGGCTTGAACAGGTGAATTCTTATCAATTACGGGCATCCTTTCCAACACAGCTGCCCTGTCGAGATAATTCAGACAGCCAAACATATGGGGTAACACTACGGAGTATGAACATTGGCTGACAGATTATGTTTGAGGGTAAGGATAAATCTTTGCACACTGTATACAATTAGTATGTGATACATATACTATACAAAGGCATAATTATATACCTCATGTGGTCATATTTCTTGAAGAGAGCATTGTATTCCACTGCTCTTTGTTGGAGCTCCACATCAATGCAGCTGCCATAAATACTGACCACACTCCTGATTCGGCTTTTGGAGAAAGGGAGAGAGCAGTAATCAAATTAGTAACTTGCTGCACCTTAACCTTAAATTTTAAAGTTATTATTACTGTAAAAGCAGTGGATTCTTACTCAACGTTGTTCGTGATGCGAGTGCTCAGCTTCATAATGGCAGTCAGAGCGAATCCTCTAGATGCTGGAGATGACATGTGGGACTGCAAGACTGTTTCCAAGGCATCTAGGACATCATCCTCTGTTACCTAGTTACAGAAAGAAATGTCTACAGTTTTGTATAAATATAAAATATGAAGAACCCACACAGATCACATCCTCTTTTTAAAATGCAGGCAAAAATATATAACATTGTGATGTGTGCTTGAAGAAAACAATACCATAAGAAAACGTATCAAAAGTAACAACCATATCAAAAGTAAGGTATAAAAGACAGTGAATGTAATTTTAGACACAATTCTCTGACACTCACAATCAGTGGGCACAATGGGCACTGGAGTCAGAAGTGGGATACTGTGCAAGTAAGTGAGAACCCATTTAATGTGCCTTTTTCTCTGCTCAGTACCTTGTTCTGGCACAAATACAGGCACATGCCCTGGACAAGTACATCACACATTACCTCACACCTATGGACACTTTTGAACACTTTTTACCAACATGTTTTTTTGGACTGTGGGAGGAAACCTAGAGGAGCACCTCTAGGAAATCAACGCAGACACAGGGAGAACACACCAAACCATTCACAGACATTGATCTGAGCTGGGGTTTGAACCCTCAGCCTCATCATCTCCCATAGCATGAAGCTAAATTATACATTAATTCATTCACAAATTAGTTAATTCCTTACATCATAGACTTAGAATATATTATATATGGACATTTTGTCTATAATTTTGCTGACCTCAGTATAGTCCATTGTGTTTACTTGAGTATTTATTTGCATAAAAATCAATATTTTAGCCACTCGCTCTCTGTTCTGTTATCTGGGTCTGTCTGTTCTAGGATCATTTATATATATATATATAAAAATTAATTACTACTACTACTAATATTTAAAATAATAATAATTATACTACTACCAATCATCGCAATTATATGAATACAAAACCACTATACCAATAAACATAAATAATATCTAAAAATAAAATATCCATACAATTATGTAGAAAAAAAAATAATACTACTGACATAATTTTGTAAATTTTAAATAAAATGTCCAATTTCATGCCAGTTCATTGCTGATTAATTAGGTTACACATTTTTTATATTTCAAATCCAATAACAATTTTTTTGCTGAAATTTCATTGCTCTTTTAAAAAGTTGGTGTAACTGTATTCTTATTTTTGTTATATTATTATCTTTATATCGGTAGCATAAAATAATACCGTTTATTTCTTCGACAATATATCTACCACAGAAGGTGCTGTCAATGACTCCTGTCAGAGACTTCAAGTAGATCAGAAGCACTACTTGGAAAAAAAATGATACTGTAATATTTAAATACATTCATTATCTGTAAGTGCTTATCCAGTTCAGGGTCGCTGTGGGTCCAGAGCCTACCTGGAATCATTGGGCGCAAGGCGGGAATACACCCTGGATGGGGCGCCAGTCCTTCACAGGGCAACACACACACACACACATATTCACACCTACGGACACTTTTGAGTCGCCAATCCACCTACCAACGTGTGTTTTTGGACTGTGGGTGGAAACCGGAGCACCCGGAGGAAACCCACGAGGACACGGGGGGAGCACACCAACTCCTCACAGACAGTCACCCGGAGCGGGAATCAAACCCACAACCTCCAGGCCCCTGGAGCTGTGTGACACTACCTGCTGCACCACCGTGCCGCCCTATTTAAATACAATTAAAGAAAAATAAGGCACAATTATGTCCTCTAAACATATTTAAATGATTATAGAGGGATCTTTGCGGGAACCACCACAGAATGTGTTCTCCAAGAAGCTGACACTCTCACTCCAACATCAATTAGAAATATGCTGAGATCAGAAATGAAAACACAAAAAAAATTCTCTTCAACTATTATATAAACACACATCTTACACAGGCACCTGGTGGCACTTATGCAAAGCACTTAACAGTCCTCGCTGAATATTTTGTTAAATATGAGTGAATAAGTGAGTTACCTACCACTTTCATAAAGTGCTTTGCACCTACAAATCACAACAGGATTTGATGAAACCTTTCAAAATCCTTGACAAGACTTTACCTGGATAGGCTCAATGTCATCACACTCCACTTTCAGAAGCAGGTCCCCATACTCCCCTATACACCAACAGGCCACCTGAACCAGGGATTGCTGAAAGAACATGAGTAAAGTTTATCACACACTCTCGCACACCTACAATAATCACCATAACCACTGAATACATACACACACACACTTCATCCTCACCTGTGAGATGTCGGTGATGAGCGCTCTGTAGAGCTTGTGAACGGTGTAGCAGTGTAGTTGGGAAGCCACACTGATGAGCTGAATCAGATTAGGCACCGTTTCGTCTCTTACGTCGCCCCCTGCCTGAGGAAACGGGTAAGACATGAGCAGTTATCCCCTCCATCAGGTCTTTGTATAAGATCTTGCATGTAGCTGTTGTTCGAATGGTACTGCGAGGTTATTTACCGTGATGAGGACATGCAGGATGGTGTCAATGTGCCAGCGCTGAGAGGGGGCATACCTGACAGACACAGAGAGAGATAGAGGAGGTCTGCCTCTGTGGCTCAGATGGGCAAAGGCCACCATGCTGAACTCGTGCATTCACAAAGCATCTTAAAAGGGGAATTCCACAGGTTTCCAAAATGTCTGCATAAGTGTAGGAGTAATATGCAAAATAATAATAATAATAGCAATAATTATTCAGAGTGCTTGAGAGAGTCAGAATTAAACACAGGGCTGATGACAGGAACTAGACGATCTGAAATGGTTAGTCCTTCCAAAGGCTTTCACAGAAATGATTATATGAATGAATGTGTTACGAAACTTGAGCCGCTGATGGTTCAGCTTATGGTGTAACATGGTTTGGCAGTTGGTCTTATCCAGCATGACTTTCAGTTTTAATCATGTCTTGCCCAAAATTTTCTATGAGCATCAATGTGGCACTGTGGGTCTTTGCTCACTGTTAGTAAAAGGTTTGGTGTGTCCTTCCCTTGTCCCTCAGGTGCTCTGGTTCCCGCCCACAATCCAGAAAAACTGGTTATTAGGTTGACTGGCTGCAAACTGTAAAACCGTCCACATGTGTGAGTGTGTGACTTTCTGTGTTTTCCTGCTTTGCCCCCTATGATCCCAGGTGGGCTCTGGACCTACCACAACCCTGATCAGGATGAGGCAGTTGGGGAAAATTAAAGAATAAATTACTTAAAAGTTTCTCTACGGTTAATTATTTTACATCATATCACTCTCGTTTGACTTAGTTTCTTATCTCAGTGACTGAATTCTACAGAAACATTTGAAACATCAGTGGAATTCCCTTTAAGCTGGATCAAGGCAGGTTTAAAATGTGCTATGAAGCAAACGGTGCACAGTCCAAACAGGCTGGTAGGAAACTAAAAGGTGATGCTATGCGATGTTGAACTACCTTTCAGCAGCATTGAAGATGCCAGATGCTGCATGGGATCGAAGTTCTGGGGGACATGTAGAGAGGAAGAGAAGGAGCTCCTTCATCATAGTGCGAATATTGGCCGCAGAGACTAAAGCCAGTGACAGCTCTAGGGCACGACTGTAGAAAAAAAAAAAAGTCCTGAAAAGTACTGCAACAACCTTAAAGCTAAAAAATGAATTTAAACAATATCTCCTTTCCTCAAATAAAGCTAATTAATCAAAACATCAAGCCTGGTAAAGCCAAGAAATTTTTTTTTTTTTAATTTTAGACTTTTATGAAGTTTACAATTTCTTCACAATTATGAAGTTATAGAAAGAATTGTATGGTATGTACAGTTACGAAATGCGGATTGACGGGAAGAAGGCAAGTTGGCAGGGGCAGTGCGATGCACTGGGAGATGGTCTTCTGCGAATCCTTGGGTCCTGGCATTCATGTAGATGGTACTTTTAATTTTACTACCTACCTATAAAATTACTGCATAGCAAGCACACCCCTAATGGCACTGGTATACCCTAATGCCAGTGGTCCCTTTCAGCAGTATAATGTACAATGCCACGCCGCTTTGTTGAGGAACATGACTAAGTGTCCAAGTGTTGACCTGGCCTCCAAATTCAAAATCTCAGTCTGATCGGGTATCTGTGTGATGTGATGTATGAACAAGTTCAATCCACGGAGGCCTCAGCTCACAGGATTTACAGATTTAAAGGTCTGATGCTAAAGTCTTGGTGGAATCCTGGCTTTAACAGCCCAGAATTGTTTTAGTGGCCCAAGGAGGACTTGCACAATGTTTATCAAGTGGTTTGAATGTAATGTTCAACGCCACCAGTAAGGATCAATTGTTATTGTGATGGTTTTTGCTTTCTGTTAACAGTCTAAAGCCCAATTTTTGACTCTTGCGTCGAACCTACTCCATAGGCAACAAGTCAACATGAGCCCTATGCCATAACCTGACGCACACCCATCCTGAAATATAACTACGCATCACATCAACGCAGACCAAAGACTGTGATTGGCCAATATTTGGATGGACATTGTTTAAGTTGAACCGAAGAAGTACAGAAACATTAACTACTCTTTTCCACACAGACTGAAAACAGCAGCAAATTCATGGCTAGAGATTTCCTCAGACATGGTGTGGACATGGGATGAACAAAGGAAAAATATGGACATCTCTGAAAGGGGGAAAAAATGAGAGAACCTGGACCACGCAGGAAAAACATGCCAGCTTTGTATTTGTTTCTTTCCTGGCCCCTCATTTAAACTACACTGTCCCAAACAATGACCAACTCCCTAAATAGTGCACTTTAAAAGGTTTCTAAAAGTAATTATACTACATCACTCCATAGTATAGAGCAAGATGTTTGAGATTCAGCACTAGATTGCAGTGGCAGTGCAACTGCAATCACCAACGCAGAAGTATAATTCATCACCATGGCGTAGACTCTGCCTCGAATCAATGCAGAAGTATAAACAGCCTTAACCCCAGGAATTCATGAGGTAGTTATAAGGGGTGATTCAACCAATACTACTTTCTGAAAGGTGCATGATGTAGGGCAGTCAATGAGACTTATAAAATTAATTATTAGTCATAGATGCAGAGTAAATGAACAGCCTAGCTCATTTTAACAGATCATTAGGCAGGGCTAGCCTTAGGGTCTTTATCCTACATTAACAAAATTGGTTCTTTATTAAACTTTTGAAGCACCTTTATTTTGAAAAGTGTGTATTGGCAATTACTATAGTTTGGAAGAGATGACAATATTAAAAAAAAAAAAAAAAACAACTCTTCCTGTTAATACCGTTTTACTGAGGCATCCTGGTCCTTCAGGCAATCCACGATGGTGCCCCTGTGCCGCTGCACTGCAGTGTGATCCGTCTGAACGATCTTCTGGAGTGAAGTCATTGATATATAGCTGAGACACACATGAAGAGAGACTCATTAAGAGGGAGATAGAAAACAATTTCAAATCATTCATTCCCATTAAGAGAAACCAGGACACCTCAAAAGAGATTCTGTTTTAGATGTTATAGGACATAATTTTACAGTGTAATATCCTATCAGAGGTTCAACAAGTTCATCTAAACTAAAGTCCACCAAAGTAAAACAGCAGCATCAGTTTAATTGCTGTCTTTCATTCTCTGTGGTGAAAACTCACAGCCTTAACGCAAGTCGGACTAGATGATTTCTGAAAATACAGGACTGTATTATTGTTATATTTACATGTTGTTTGTGTTGTATAAATATTCTTATTTCAATTGTATGGGGGAAAAAAATATCTAAAAAAGTCTGAGAATGGTCAGACCTGTCATATATAGGTATGTACAGAGAGCTCTCCAATTCAAATGAGCTTCTAGAACCTGACTGAAGGCTTAAAGGCAAGGTTCATGATTAGCTAGCTCTCCTGTCTTTCCAATACTGGAAAAGTGTTTTTTTTTTTTTTTTTTTTTTTTAATAAATGAAACCCTAGTGATAGTAAACAAGTAAAAAACAAAAACAAAGCGGCTAGGTCAGAAATGTTTAAGAGACCTTCAAATGTTGAAAATCATGAAAAGAGGAGTGCATTGCTTCATTGACTCATATTTGCTGTTTCTGATTATTTAGTTTGGAACTGACTTCAAGTGCATGAAAGTAAACAGAGACTGAAAATGCTATAAAGCTAAACAACTCATACAAACAGCAGCCATTTTACTCCTCAAACATACCGTTTTAGCTTCAAAAGATGCAGAGCTTCTGAATGTAAACAAATGATAATACTTAACAGATAATAGCTGTAATATTTTTAGTATATTTTTTATAGTATAAGTTTTGTCAGTAAAGTGTTGAAAAATATATTTATGCAGCTGATTATTTATATTAAAATATATATGTAAAAAAAGTGTCAATGAACCAGTTTATTCTCCATAAATCAGGTCCAGCACATAATGGAGATTAAAATAGAATCTCTGATGCCCACGAGGTGTCAGTATAATGTTTCATATTGCGAAGAAGCAGCATTTTAGAAAATGACGGACTGCTCCTTTAAGCCATTTATTTCCATATAAATTAAACATTGTGTAGGAATTTTGTACAAATGCTTACTGATGGAATTCTGCAATGGCCCAGTGGCAAAATACTATAAGTGTGTTTAGAGTGTACCCTTTTTATGTTGTTTTCTATATACAAGAGAGACGCATCCAAACTGATTCCATTGTTACTGACCATAAACTGCAGATGTGGCAAATAGAGATTAAGTTTAATGCATAAAAGTCAAGGTCAATGGTCATCGTGAAATAGCATCTGAAAGGCATCAGCTGGTGAAAGCAGATAGGTCTGCTAAGCCTGATTGCTCCTGCACAATGCCTGCAGCTGACCCACATTGGCTGATAGAAATCAGAGGGTAATCAGATCCCCTGGTGCGGAGGAGCGGAGGCCTAGGATGAAGCGTGACACAGCAACAAAAACAGCAAATCAAGTCTGTTTATCCCCACAGGGAAACTTTAGATCTGTACTGGCTCAGATCAGATGTGGCCTTAAACAAAACCCCCGAGTCAGATGTGAATGTTAGACAGAGGTAGAGATGGAGGGAAAAGGAGCACTGGAGGGATGGATAGAAAGAGCTCTATATAGGAAGCAAACGGATTAGTGTAAATTCCATAAAAATCTGAAATATTCACTCATTCATTTTAATCCAACATTTCACAATTTGCTAGCTCTCCAGTCTGTGTGCTGGAAAGAGTTTTTTGTACAAAACTCTAGTGACAGTAGACAAGTAAAAAAAAACAAACAAACAAAAAAAACCAAAGTGGCTCGGCCAGATATGCTAGGCTTCATCACTCTTTCCAAACAATGAAAATCATGAAAAGAGGAGTACATTGCTTTATTCCTGCTCCATAGGTAGATAATATTGACACATTTTTGCTTTCTCGGATTATTCAGTTTGGAACTGACCGGCAACATTTACAATTTTAATCCAAAAACACATTTTATAAAATTCCTCATGATTTGCTAGCTCTCCAGTCTGTTTGTGAGCTGGAAAGAGTTATTTGTACAAAACCCTATATAGGAAGTAAACTGAGTGTAAATTCCATAAAAATCCAGATTACACAATGATAACAACATAAAGAAAAACTCACCGGATATTCCTATCATTATTTAGAAGAAACCTTCCCAAAATATTGACAGCAAGAACCTGTTACAAAATGCAGAACAGAATAAACAGGTAAATGTCAAACTTATTACTTTAACAACAGACTTTAGTACGAAACTATTTTATTTGATGTATAGATTTTACCTTTTATAACATTTTGATGATCTGACATGTCTTCTGATTTCATTTCAAAACTCTTTTTAGAGAGATTTTAACGAAGACAGATTGGATGGCTTTGATCAATATAATAAAGAAATCAACTGCAGGCATGTAGGTCTTTCAACCCCCAAAAACAGTGGTTATAACATCTTTCAGGTATTATACCCTGTCTTTGTGATACCACTATCATAAATACAAATATAGCAAATATCATATTTTTGTAATTTTAACCTAGTATTCCTGTAATCACCAATTGACCCGTTAGCCAGGGCTCCCCCGAACACACACTCAATTCCACCACCCTGTGAAAGTGAACGTAAACCCATGCTTTCTCCAAGACATGTGAAGTCCACTACCTGTTGCCAACAACCACACTGGACAAACTGGCATGCTTAGAGGAGACCACTTACTGTTCAGAGTCATTGTGTAAGCAAACAGACACTTGTGCTAGCTAGCACTGCGTGATGAGGGGCAGTCAATTATACTCTCAAACACTAAACACACCTTGGAACACTGCCAGCATTAAAGCCCATGTCCACTCATTTTCAAATTTTTCTCAAACCATGATCTGTAAATTTTGTGAGCAATGAAGACAGACATTTGTCTTTTGAGGGGTTTATATATTTATTTATTATATGTAAATATATAAACCATTTTTTTCTTATTAGATTTTTTTGGGTGGGACTAAGTTTGGCTTAGTAAGGTCTGCCACAGAACCAGCGAGATTTTTACATCACTCACCTTGATAATAATACTTCTTCCAGCCCATTCAGCCTATAAAGCCCTGCTGGAATTGGATGAGTTTATCTGGGTGGGGTAATGAAACATTTTACACCTCTCCTCATGGATGACACTCCTACATCAAGACTGTAGTCGATTTTCTACAGGATTAGGGAGTCTCCCTGAACTCCTTGCTCTCACCTGAACATACTGCATTCTCATCTCTAGAAACTGACAGGCATCTTTCAGCTGTCCAGTGTTTTGTGCACTGGCAAAGCACAGAATCCGGGCCCCTGAGTACAATGTCATGGGGGTACAATATTTGTGTGTAGTCTGCATATCAAAGACATTAGTTTGTTACCGTCTGCTTCACAAACCCAGGCTAGCCTTAGGGTCTTTTTCTTACACTCCTTTTCCTACCCCAAAAATGACATAGTTCAGTTTCTGTAGTGCTGAGCTCACAGTAGAAATGGCATAAGCTTGATTCTCCATTTTCATGGGTCATTGAACCAGCTCAATTATTTTGAAGCTGTAATATTAAGGTAAAAATACTACCTAAGTTACTTTGATGAATATGTATCTCTGCCAAATTTCATAGTTCTAGATGAAAAGGGGCTCACGTCTGTGACATAGTTATTATATGATAGAAATATATACCCTGAGTCCACTCTCCGATTTGATGTCCATGATAGTGAGAACTGTTTCATACAGCACAGCACTGCCTGCAGTCTTACTGCTGTCTGTGTTGGTGGCCACCTGAAAGATATGAACAAACAGGAATCCATCACTGTCCAAACATCTTTCTCCAAACATCTTTCCCCCCCCCAAAAAATAGTCATTTTAAAATGGGAAGGATTTGACTCCCTTACATTTCAGTGGAGGTCAATGTAAAAAGTTTTTTTTTCACATATTGTGAAGCTGCGGTGTTCAAATTAACTAAACTCCACTAAAAATCCTCAAAAATGGAGATATATGTTTATCTTATCTTTGGACTACATTGTGCAATGCCATTGGCCAATAATCCGCATAAACTTATAATGAGAAAATCTTTTTAAAGCACTGAAATGTTCACAACAAAGTACATGGCTATACAGTGACAAAATATTTGACTGCACGTGTGGTTGTGATGGTTGAATACGGAATAAAAACATATCTGATTTTTAGATAGTCAGTGTGAACAGCACAACAAAAAAAGAAAGGCTGTGTAAACTTAGCCTTACAACTCACTGTGATTACTACACTGCCAACTTGAGAGTTAGGAATGGTCTCTAATTTACCACCAAATAGTGTCTCATTATGATAATAAGTCTTTGTTATACACACTATTTGGGAAAGAAACATAACCAAAGAATTCACACCTTCCCTGATAAAACTCAAAAGAATCTTTTTACCTCCCTTTATTTTTGACATGGCTATTTCAATGATCACTCCAATATATTTCATGAGTTCTGTTACCAGCACAGATTTTCATATAATAAAGACCCATGTGCAGCGTGCACAGTGGTAGTTTACCTGTGCCAGAAGGTCATTCATAGCATCACTTGCTGCATCGTTATTGCGCCCGAGAATCCTCAACAACCTGAGAATACGAACCTAAAAGAAAGACGGATAGAGACACAGAAAGGAAACAGCATGAGGCTATTTCCACAGTCTGATACTGTAAAAAGCATTAACCTTATGTGGTTTAGACTGACAGATGGTTAAATATACCCATACTGACCTGAAGGAAAGGGTCACTGATGCCAGCTACGTTGTGTTCTGGAGAATAACCTGATGTGACCAAACCTTTCATTATCTGGACTAACTCTGGAACAGCCTGAGAGGGAGGAATAAAGGGAGTTACATTAACATAATCTGATGAAGAGCCAACCTCCTTTAGGTGAAAATGTGCCCCTAACCCCTGTAATGTATGTACCCTTACAAACATTTCCTGTACAATATGTATTTTACACAAATATCTGTAAATTGTATTTATGTGCAAACCAAACAGTCCGTTATCACTTCTTCTTTTTCTTCTAATGATGTAAACTGTTGATATTAGTAGACTGAGCTAAACCCTGCAAGTGGCAATCATTGCATCCCAGTAAAAATAAATAAATAAAAATACAAAGGTATGGATTTCTGTGGTATACTGGTTTCTCTCTTTGCTACAACAAGTTTTACAACACCATGTGTTCACTGAAATATAGGTTTCAGCCTTTTGATCGTCTGCCCTTCATTTGTAATATAATTACCCTTTGCCTCCCAAACTCTAAGTCATAAAAATCATCCCCTGCATCTACTTTCACATTTGGCTTTTGGGGATCAATGTTGTGTGTCTGCATATCACCTTAAGGAAACCTCCAATACAGGCCTGTCACTATAGCCTTTTGTTGTGGCTGATATATTGTCCCAGAAATAATTGTGATAACGATATTACTTTCATTTTAAGACCATTTGTTGCTACTGATACAATGATAATAGCATAAGAAAGCACAAAAATGCAGTTACACCCCTTTAAAAAGCATTTAACTCCTAGCAAATGTTTAGTTATTAAATATATTCAGACATTGGAAGTGGAATATAAAAAAAGATTAAAATATAAAAAATTTAATAAAAAAAAAAAAATTATTATTTCAACACCAAATCGACATAATGGTCCCAGAATAGAGAGAATAAAACAAATTTTCAATTTGTACCGTGTTTCCCCGAAAGTAAGACAGTGTCTTACATTCTTTTTACCCACGAAAATCCCACTATGTCTTACTTTCGGGGTATGTCTTATATTGGTAAAAAATGTCGATTTTTGTTTTAACCATAAAATTAACATTTATTAACAACCTGAACAGTATGGTATTCACCATAAAACAGTTTAATAAAAGCAAGTGCCAAGAATGTCTTGTTACAACCGTATCATGACGGTATTTCCATGTATAACATGTAAAACAATGAAAAACGGTAAGAACGAACAGTTTGAATATGTTATACTGGAAGATAAAACAGATTTATTCCATGACAGCCATGGCCATGCCAATCAGAGCGGCCACCAGCGGCTGCACATGAGGGCACTGAGGCTGCGTGTTGAACATTACTGCTGCTCCCGCGGCCTCCACATCCCTCCGCTCATTCCGCTCCTGATCCGTCCGCATCCCGCAGTTAATGCAGCAAAAGGTACCGGTACTATGGCTTATATTTTTCCAACGTACAGTTTACTATGTCTTACTTTCGGGGTACGTCTTACATTAGCCGACCCCCCTAAAACCCACACTGCGTCTTACTATCGGGGGTGTCTTACTATCGGGGAAACGCGGTAATACTTTTTGAGGCTTGTGAACACTTGGACATTATAATCATGGCATATACAGCAATAGGGCTTTAATAAATAACTCAAAATACCTGAAAAGCAAGAGAGGTTTCAACAAGTCCTGAAAACAAATGATTTGCATTACACTGGGGGAAGAGGTGGAAAGGAGAGAGGAAAAAAACTTCCGTTGTTAAGGGAGCACTGATGCAGAAGCCTAAAAACCATACCCCATTAAGAACCCTCTATATTACATGCATCTGCAATGGTAGGTGACAAAAAAGCAAAATTAATGTCTGTGTGCACTGTCCCTCCATGCCCCTCCACGGTTCATGTGGTGATGAATCATCAGAACACCCACAGAAACACTTACCGAAGAACATCAGGGGTTAGTCACACAACACTGCATGCAATAAAAATTTTTGCATGCTTAGGGGACTAATCTGCACATGGCAGCCATCTGTGACATCAATAGTGCACAAGCCAACATTGTGATAACCATGAAAACTACATTGTGCAGGACTATATGTATTTATATATTACCTTACGGAACTGCCCAAGGTTGTCTGGGTTACCTTCACACAGCTCAGTGATCAAAACCACAGCACCATGCAAAACACCTGCAGAGAGAAAGTAATGCAGAGGTGAAATACAGCAGCCTTGCTATTCTAAAATAAGAGCATGGAAAACTGATGCTCCTCCAAGTGGCAGAAAATGCCTTAACAGTATGTGAGAAGTGCTAGACGTCAATTATAAAAAAAATAGAATTCATTAAACAGGATGATCTCTTTAGTTTTAGCTTTAATTAGTGTGTTAGAAGAATACTTTAGTGTTTTGCTACCTAATCTCTTTCTGTCTGTATCTATAGTGTATTGTTAGTTGCTATGAAAAATAATTTAAAACTATCTATGTTCACAGGAACAAATCCAAACTATTATACCATTTACACCCTAAATCAGCGTGTAGCTACAGGTTCAGATGTTAAAAAAAAAGTTCCTTGAACTAAGAGATCATGCCACTAACCTTACATCCAAATATGTTTAGAGCTTAAATATCCTCATCTCTTACACTAATGCTGTTGCTAATCAACTGACTTTCCGCAGACAGTTTGCTAATGCTCTGAGTATCTGTAAATAATCCATCTGTAGTTATCCAAGTAAAGTGAGACTAAACATTTCAACATCTAAATATCAAAACAATATCTGGCTAGCATGACTGATTGACAGTTAATATGGTGTAGTTGCTTAGCAACAGGGTGACACAGCCAAATCAACATGCAAGAAATGCAGTGTGAATCCACAAGAGGGAGAGGAAAGAAAAAAAAACAAACTGTGAAATGTATGTTGGGTATTTTGCCCTCTGAAAATTACAGTGTGAAACATGGGACGGGTAGAAAAAGAGACAAAAAGCCAAAGAAAGCCTGCAGAGACTAACCATGGTTTTTCTCTGAGAGCAGAGAGTGTGCTGAGGGAGTGAACAGTTCTCCGAGCTCTGGGATTTTCCTCACTATATGCACAGCACACAAGGCAGCCTAGAAAAACAAAATCATCAGAAAGCATGCAATACATATAAAATGAAACATTGCATATTTCAGACAAGGTTTAATTAGCAACTGCAGAGAAATACAACAAATATTTTGCTTGTGGTAGCTTTTCTTCTTGGTAGCCACAGTTGCTAAGTGTAATTCCCTTTTACAGCACTATCCTGAAATCGGAATCTGGGGTGACTACTAAACCACAAACTCAGTTTTAGTGGGCTGCCTAGGTCAGAAAACAAGGCATAATCCAAACTGTTCTGAATCAACTGCAGTTCTCAGCAGACTCAGAGAACCATTTTTGATTAGATTTAAGCTTTCTTCACTTTCCAGGGTATTGTTGTTTTTTTGCCATACACTTGTGTAAAAAAGCAGTTGAAATTACATTTCGGTCCTACAATAATTCTTAAACTTAACTGTACTAACCTTCTTCTTGATGTAGGAATTGGAGGCCTTAAGGAGGCGCTCTATCTCAGGAGCAAGGTCTCGACACATCTCAGCAGAGCCCATGCAGGCCAGAGTGCACAGAGCCAGGGACTGGACGTGTTGACTGCTGTGAGACAGATCACTGCAAAGACCCAGAAACATGGGACAATTCACTTTACACCTTCAGCACAAATGTGACAGTACAAGTAAGTAATTAAATGGTAGGTTGTGGATTACAAGCACCACTCCACCTTTACACTCTAGAGAACAATGCACTACTGCTCCACATCAAAACGCTACGGGGCTTCAAAATCCACTTGCCAACACTTGGCATCATAAGAATTTGAAATGGTCTGTATCATGACAACGATGGCCACCAAATCATAATAGATAGAGAAGAAGTAGAAAGAGAATGTTACTTCTTGATGGAGTTGGTGATCAACAGGCTGGCATCCTGCTTCTCATCTAGAAGCATCATGGCCCCCAGGTAACCGATGCGTTTCTCACTGTATCTTGGACTAGCTATCATTCGCACGCACTCCATCTGAGGAGAAGATTGTAAATGTTACTATCCATGGGCTGCAATTACTGCAATATTGGGGACTGATTGTCTGGTTTCAGAGAGCAGCACTAATGTAAACAGATGGGAAAGATGGATAAATGTATATCATACACAGCTCCACTCAGAAGCACAAAAGCCCACTGTCTCTGAGTCAGAGGGGTAAAGGATCCCACGGTGTGACATAATGAGGAGAAAAAAAAAACTGTTAAAATCTGTTAGCCATGTTAGCATTTTCATCATAGGATCCAATAGAAGAATGTTAGCATGTCAGACAAACATGTTTCTCTGCTCTTCTGTCTGAATCAGAGTGAGTTATTCATACACAGATCTTATCTGCAATCTGTAATTCAGTAATTCCATAAACCTCAGAGAAGCCGAGGCCGGATTCCAAATGTCTCCCTACATCCTCTGTAGGGCACAGTGTCATAAAGTAATGGTTTCTGCACTCACCTAATGTGTTATATGTCAAAGAATTTTTAGTGAGCTATAAGCTTCACATTTATTTATGTTTATTTATGTTCTGGATTCGCGACACGGTGGCGCAGCAGGTAGTGTCGCAGTCACACAGCTCCAGGGGCCTGGAGGTTGTGGGTTCGATTCCCGCTCCGGGTGACTGTCTGTGAGGAGTTGGTGTGTTCTCCCCGTGTCCGCGTGGGTTTCCTCCGGGTGCTCCAGTTTCCTCCCACAGTCCAAAAACACACGTTGCAGGTGGATTGGTGACTCGAAAGTGTCCGTAGGTATGAGTGTGTGAGTGTGTGTGTGTGTGTCTGTGTTGCCCTGTGAAGGACTGGCGTCCCCTCCAGGGTGTATTCCCGCCTTGCGCCCAATGATTCCAGTTAGGCTTTGGACCCACCGCGACCCTAAAATTGGATAAGCGGTTACAGATAATGGATGGATGGATGGATGTTCTGGATTCAGTATTATTAGTCTGATCACTGTTGATGTGCACTATGTAGGGA
This sequence comes from Hoplias malabaricus, assembly GCF_029633855.1. NCBI lineage: Eukaryota > Metazoa > Chordata > Actinopteri > Characiformes > Erythrinidae > Hoplias > Hoplias malabaricus. Next base: position 19,847,423 of record NC_089808.1, read on the forward strand.
GTATGGTGCTATTTTGGGATGCAGCCAATGCTCCTCTGTCTACTGAAACATGGCTGGGCTCCGTTTTAAAATTTGACGCAGACAAACAGGCCTGTGCTCCTCACTGAGGCTTTGTTCACACAGCAGGTAAAGGCATCCCAAATCCCATACATTTCTTCATATGTGAGGCGGATGTGTAGTTTGTGTGGCTGTGTGAACAGCATAAATTGCATTGAATCTGAATTTTTAAACCAGTTTTGTGCTGCTTTTATTTGTGGAATTGTGGAGATCCGATGCATATACGATCTGCAAAAAAGTGACTTTGTCTGAACGACCAGATTGGATTTAATTTGAGTTTCACATCACTCCGGCTATTAGGAATGATCTCCGGACTAAAGTCCAAAGCATTTTCTTTTTAATTTGAGGTCATTAGGACATGGAAAACAACCTGGTCAAAGCATTTAAAAAAAATTAGATTTGATCATGAAATCAGTGATCAGTGAAATGAGTATGTCCCCAATATGGCAGCTACTCTAAACTGTGACATTAGCTGCAACCCATGAGACAGTGAAACAACAAGTGCAGAAGTAATACAGAAGGACAAGAAGTGGATGTACATATAGATTATATTTTTTGGGCATAACACAAGCCCTAAAATAATGCCCTAAAATACAGAAGGTATGTGCACTTGACAAATTTTGGGATTATAATTATTTGGACCACAGGTACGGCCACTGTCCTGGTGCAGAGTGGTACAATTGCAAAAGTGTGGGGTTAAATTTAATATATTTTCAACATTTTAACCATTTCACTGCTGATACACATATAGAAGCCTGAAGCACTGGTCAACACAGATAAGTATTAAAAAACTTTTAGACACGAGAAATAAGTAACACAGATGAAATGTGTGTGTATTACCTGCCCAAAGTGTGCGGGGTAACCCAGCATGTGCACATATAAAAGCTTGGCCAGGTTTTGGCTGCGCCCCCCACTGTCAGCTTGGCGAAAATGAGCTCGAATGGCAGCACACTCTCTTTGAATGACCCCCCTCTCCTCTCCTTGGGTCCGAGCACTTCGGATCACTCGAATCATTTCCTGCAGGCATACTGACGAAGACATGTCTGAGTGGGGGTGGGGTGGGGAGAGAGAAAGAGAGAGAGAAAATGAGGGGGTCAGACAGAACATTTTTACCAATATGTATTACTGCAGTGTTATTAATACTGAGAAATGTATCTGCAGTTATGATTGTTATACCAATAATATCAATTTATTACAGAATAATTCATATTAAAATTACATAAAGTTATATGGCTTGGTTTTCTCAATAATGGAATATTGCCTATGTGTCATGAAGAGTATTAAAGTTAGGGGAAAGCTTAGTTCTGAGGCATAGTAAAAATGCACAACAAAAATGTCAGGAATGCAGTAATGACTGGTGTGCCATTTTGTAAAGTGCCATCAAGGAAATAATCCACAACAGCCATTACTAGCAACACATTATTACTATTTTAAAAAATAACATTCAAACAGTTCATATGTGTACATGTAACAATATCATAATAACTAAGTATATACGGTGGTATTATTTTATACAAGCCCACAACTGCCTGTGTGATATAGTTCAAATCTTACTCCTTAGATGCGTTAAAAGGGAGCTACATCAATTTTTATGTTTCCAGATCATTCAGGTTCCGAAATGTAAACAGAGCATTTTCCTGCTCTCCTCCGAAACGTACATTGTGCAGGTTCTGCAGTGCTGAGCCGAGAGTAGCAATGACAGATGCTCCATTCACCCTGTTTCAGGTCAGTGAAGCTTCACAATTTTAAGGTAAAAAAAAAGAACTTGAATCTTGCTTGTGATCAAGATGTCCTCTAGTTTTGTCCTGGGGCATGTACAATTTTTAATTTAATTAAAATTAATTTAATTTTTAAAAAGTAATCCAATCCGAACGCGGTTCAAGATGAAACATTTCCCCAAAACACAACAAAGTGAAACTGAATCTGGTGAATCAGACATCCAATTCATTTTAATGAACAGTTTGAAAGATTCAGTTCAGGAAAATGTGTTTAACACTGGAACCGCTTGAGTTTCAGCAAATCTCGATTGATAAAATCATTAACTCCTAATCCTGTTTCAGTCAAACATAAGGCCCATGTTTTATTCATTTGCCTTGCTGCACCACTCTGCAATAGCTCAGGGTGCGCCCAGGAAGCGAGCCCTCCACTTTGAGAACCACTGACTTAATGACTGAAGACACCAACATTTGCACAATTTATTCATTTGATAAGTCTTAATTTGTGCAACAGCACAGGGCTGTACCAGACACCACCTGTTTTCAGTGAGAAACAGGTCAGAAAAGGAGGCAGGTCACACACACGCCCACGGATTATGCAGCCACTGTGTTGCAAGACAGGCAGAATGTAGTTATGCTGAAAGAAGCAACAATGTCCCTGCAAAAGCCATTGTGTAATGATGCCTTCCCTGATGTGCAAGTCACCAAAGCCATGAGAACTGCTACACCCCCATATCAAACCTGGTTTTTTAAATTTATGCTGATAACTAGATAACCCTTTTCTTATTTGGCTCAGAGAACACGGCTGTCTGAAAGGCTGAAGCATCAGACCTCACCACATGCACCGACTGTGCATTTCAGACGAGCTCAAACCTGGAGAACTCAGCTTTACTTTTGGACATAGTTTACGCATATTTTCAGCTGTGATCACCACAGACTTAACTTGCATTTTGTGGATGCAGCAGCAATGTCAACACCTTTATTGACAAAGTCTGTCAAAGTTTTCCTGAGCTCCTATGAAAACCTTCACAAGAAGCACATATTTCCAAAAGCTCATACGTGTAATTGATGTAAAACACTAAATAGCACGGCCTTGTGGAGCTGTTTGAAAATGTGAGTGAGTGGCGCCCCCTTGCGGAGAATTTTAAGTAAACTATGTGTAAGTGAATATGTATGTGAGAAGGTGAGTAATTATGTGAGTGAATAAATATATATGTGAGTGACTACGAACGTACAAACTATTTCTACAAACATTAACAAATAAGGTAAAACTTTTGGGGAATGTTTTTAACAATGTGAAGTAACGTTAGCTTTCTGAGTGATTAATATCTTCAGACATCAGGTTCCCTCACTTCCACCTGTGGACAATTATGGCGGGGAGCTTTAACAGTATATTAAACCGCTTTTAATGACTTCGTTTCTACGTTTATCATTTAACTATGAACATACTTTGAAAAGAAAAGCAACGACAAATATTAATTTATCCAATAGAGCCTCTGAAAGGCTCTATTTTCTGGCACTTCCGTAGCGCAGGTATACATGACTGTACACCTGTCCTCGCAGTACACTGCCATATTGTACAACATTGAGGCGACTGTTTGTTTTTGTATTGAAATATTTGACTTTTACATGAGCAGTTTTAAGAACTACATTACATGGTCTGAAAATCTAACCAACCCTCGAACCTGAGTTGTAATATATAAAATACATTACATTCTCCCTTCCATGTAGGATTGACTTCACAAAAAGAAATACAGTTATCAACAAACAGCACGCAATTGCGACAATTTGCTTTCATAGCAGACGACTACAACGTGTAACCATCGGCAAAACCTTTCAAGATTTTAAAAAGTTGATATTAGCGTCATTTTCGAATTCTCCGTTCCACCTTAAACATCGCAGCGGTTCCTACCCTGCTGCCACGGGCGAATGAATGCAACAGAAAGTAAACGCCGCACCGTTTAAGGTGGAATGGAAAATTCCAATGAAAAACAAAAATATGCGCCTACTGTTTTACACGAAGCCTTACCTTAGGAATTCCACTCGTAGTTATCGACGTTAACGCGCCAAATGTCATTGAGTTTATGAGGTAAAGCTTAATAAAATCCACCCGATAGAAGATGACAACTTACAGCCGAGTGCCATATAAACCTCGGACAGAATCCAGCAAAGAGCGGCGACTTCCGTCCTCCGAGTGACACTTCGACAAACTACAGCTTATTCCACCTCTTTAAAGGAGAACGCCACTCATTTATCCAAAAAACCCTCCACACATCTCTCTATATAAGAACTCTTGTCGTTGACAAATGTTTGAAATTAAATGTATTGTTAAATAAATTATTCAGAGTAGAAATTAACTCGACGATTGATGTATTTAGCTAAAGCACAATTTACCTCAGAGTTGTAGCATGATATTCTTACAGACACTTTGCTTTAAGAGATTTCACAATGTTTTTTCCATTAGTTTGTCATAAACTCAGGACCTGAAATATGTATCTATATGTATGTCAGACATAAATGGACTCGGCTGTTTGTGATGAGATCACTGGTTCCAATCAACACCACTGTAAAGAAATCTAAATCTCTACAAGCCTCCACTTAACACAAGCCACCCTGAATGATTCAATTATACAGAAATTTTGAACAAACTGTACAAACAATATAGAAGAGAAAATGCTTGAATGTTGGTCATTTATTGTGTAAATGTTTCTTCTTGGCTTTCCTCCAGAGCTCTTTCAGTTGCCTGAATGAAACACTGTTCTTGTGCAAGTTGCACGCAGAGAGCTTCTTTTCTATGATGAGAAAGACAATGGTGGAAGTGTGGTGCGAGAAGAATGCACACCCTTACAAATTAGCAATAGCAAATTTAATTATACTGTTCTTAACATCTCTGTATATGTATGTGACATTTCAGTTGGGATTGTACACTATATGTCAACAGTGTGTGGAAACATTTGCCTGAAAATCATGGGCACTAATGGGTAGTTTGACCTCATTTTGTGTCTACAGACTTAGGCATACAATGAATTTCTAATCATTCTGCCTGTTTTAGACTCTGGACCAGCCAGAAGACTAGCAATTTTTGAAAGGCAAGTTATTAAAGCATCTGTAAAGCAATATGTGAAGCAACACTGAATTCATTCAACCATTTTTTAAAACCTGCATAAATCTCTTCTTGAGGTGTAAACAAATGTATTTAGAAAATTTTTTTTTTATAGTCATTTAGAGTGGTTTAATGTAAAGTGGTCAGATTTAGAGAAAGCGATATTTATATGTAAAATACTAAAAGACTAATAAATAATATTACCAGCATTTTAAACAATTGTGACCATGACTACTCACTTTCCATAGGATGGAGCATTTCACATTAAACAAAGTCAAAATGCTTGAATTATACAGACAACGGATGAAGTTCCCCTTTAAACTCCATAAAGTTTGCAATTGCAAATTGACCAAAAAAAAAATTATTGCTATTTTACACAACACAGAAAAACAGGACTAAGTGAACTACTAAGATCACAGACATCCAAAACAATACAAGAATTTATATCAGGTATATACAGATTTTTTACATTTAAAATTGTCATGCAACAGTTCACAGGCTGACCACCAGTAGATGGCAGTATTGCAATGACCTGTGGTAAGGCCAGAGCAAACTTGACAGGTTCATAAATCCTTACAAATGACTATGTTTTGGGTCCATTTCCCCACACTTCCCACGCTTCAGATGTGTCTCAAACCCTGTATACGTCTGTACAGCCATCCTCGTTCTGTTCAAATCACTCTACAGCTCAGTGGTTGTCCTCTTCCTCCTCTTGCCTTTCCTCAAGTCCATCAACTTCTGTATTGCCTTCAGCAGGATACACTACCAGACATATCTTCTGCCCCAAACGTGTCATTTCAGCTGTGCAGAAATAGGATTGGAGTGGGAGTTAATAATAACAAAAACAATTACTCAGCTGTTCTATCTGTAATTTATCTTATTAATTTGAACAAAAAGAAAACACAAAAAGTGCCTTATGCTAAAAATAATTTAAAAGCATCTGAAGCCAGTGCAGTGGTAAAAAATAGATGTAAGAGCAAATAAGCATCAAAGAGCTTTAAAACACTAAAAATACTTTCAAAACACTGATGAAGGAAAACGTACATGATTTAGCATATGATTCAAGAATCCACTGAGCTCTTTTAAACTGATACTGTACCAACAAATTGAGTGAGGTTCTTGGGTTTGTTTCCCCAATAGATGGCGAGGAAGTAGATGGGGACACCTGAAATCATGATGGCCAGACCAATGCCACACACCATGGGTTCTCTGTAGAGCGAGAAAATGAGCAGGAATGCCCAGAAGAGCAGGTAGCTTACAGGCCACAGCAGGCTAACCTGTTGGAAGATGACACATAAATGTCATAAGTTTTGCCTGATTTATAGGGGCTCCTAATCTAGGGTTCCAGACTCCAAAGGACATTAGATTTGCATGGTCAGTGGGGAAACTAAGGCTGTGAACAAAATGACTCCCTAATCCCTCGTTAGTATTGTGCTATATAGTGAAGTACTATTTAGCTCACTAAAATGTAGATAGGGAGCAATATTGGACACAGCCTAAATGTCTGAATGCGCACTACACTTTTGTTTTATTCTTTTATTTTGTCAAGTCCCTGAACTTAGGAAGGACAACAAAGCACCGAAGTCCCTTACGTTACACATGTAATACATAGTAAGTGAGTATACTTAAATTGTGCTGATTTACGTAATATAACATAAATTATATGTTACACATATATACTGATTACACTAGTCATATGTTATTTTTGCCACTCTTCTAATACAATTTAAAGAAACACTATGTTTCATTCCGAATGTATGAATTAAGTATCATTCAGTATCACTCTGATGCTTCTCGGACCTGTAATAGAAAAAACAAAGCCTCTTTTGTTGCTACTGTGGGCTCATCACTGCAGAAACTGTAACTATTGGAGGAGGGTAGGAAACCACATCCCTTCCTTCCCCCCTCAAACTTAATTTCAGGACAGTGCTGTAAAATTGAATTATGCTCTGCAACTGTAGAGGGAGGGCAGCATGGTGACGCAACAGGTAGTGTTGCTCTCACACAGCTCCAGGGTCTTGCCGTTGTGGGTCAGAACCCTGCTCCGGGTGACTGTCTGTAAGGAGTTTAGTGTGTTCTCCCTGTGTCAGTTTGGGTTTCCTCTGGGTGCTCCAGTTTCCAACCACGGTTCAAAAACACAAGCTGGTAGGTAGATTAGCTTACTCAAAAGTATCCAAAGGTATGGGAATGTGAGTGAATCTGTGAGTGTGTGTTTCCCTGCTCTATATATATATTTTCGTGCTTTGTGTGGTTTAATGTTTTGTTTAAATGTATGACTTTTTTAAAGTATGTGGTCTGTTTGTTTGTTCTATTAGTGACTTTTGTTTTTATTTTATAATTTATGACTAATTTACGTTCAGTCAGGCGACTCACAGAAATGTACTTCAACTGTACGAGACGCAATATATATATATTATAATATAATCGGTATATATTATGTGTAAATAAATATCATTTAAATTACATATTTTTAGTGATTTAGTACATGTTAATGGTTCCAAAATAACATGAATACATAACTATTTCAGTGCAATTTAAGTACAATTTTATCATGAGTTAAATATACATACAAATCACCTGTACCTGCTTCATCTTAAAATCTCATAGATAAACAAAAGATAAACAAAATGAGTGAATAAAATCATGTAATGGGTCTCAGGACCTGGGACTCGGCTGTTGATGTTAACGTCATGGTCATTTTTCATACTAAACAACATTTCATATGAAACATTAACATCCAAAATTCCTCAGTAGATTAGGAAGACTTGTGTCTGCATGTATGTAGTGAATCTAACTGGGCCTAAAACTGTTGATTCTTAATTGTCATTCAGCTCCAGTACACACAGTACACACACACAAAAAACAACTGCGAGGTGCCTCACCTTGATTGGTCGATACATGTCTGGCTGTTTGATACGCAGCACAATCTGCCCGGCGACAGTGACCCCATAAAACAGGTAGTTTATAAAGCCCACGTAGTTGATGAGGGTGTATATGTCACTGGTACAGAGCATCAGAAGGGTTGATATACACTGGCAGGCGAAGAGAGAATGTACACATTGGTATGTGTGCTACTCAGGGGAAATGCCAAGCAGAATATGGAAATGATCTGATGAAGAACTCACAGTGAAGAGCAGTGCTGGGATCGGGGTGAAACGGTTCACATGGATCATTGCCAGCAAACGAGGAAGATGGCCTTCTCTTGCTCCAGCAAAGAACAAGCTTACCGGAAAAAAGCAGAGTGAGAGCCAGACATGACTTGGTAGGAGGTTGGTGAAGGTCACATATCAGATGAAAATGAAAAGACTGAGCACAAGAGATGTCTAAAGCCCCCAGCATTGGGCTGTGCAGCACTGGAACTGTATTGCTTTCAACTGATGGAACACCATCCATTATCTTATGAGCTGTAGGGGGTGCTGGAATCCAGAACTAAACACTTCACATATATGGATGTAGTTGATTTCATGCAATACTTTCATGTTAAATAAACAAATAAATAAAGGATGTCCATTGTTGTTTTATCCAGTGTGTTCTCATGAGGGAATGCCATCAAATTCTCACAAAATCTAGTCTAAAGCTCTTTCAGAAAACAAGCTGTTACTGCACACTATCTTCTAACACCCTGGATTTCAGAAAAAATATATAATAAAAATGTATGAGCAAGTGTCCAAATACTTATGGCACTGTACTGTAACCGTCAGCATATATATATATATATATATATGATATATATATCAGTTTGATAATGTTTAATCAATCAGTTATCATTCTGTAAGTCCATAGTATGCATCACTCAAAGAGAGGAGATTGTCTCATTTAAAAATGGAAGGCCTTAACTTTCCTGGAACCTTTGGGGTCAATGTGACCCCATTTAATGTTGAATATATGTAAATAAATGACTGATCTTTTTTTCCCCTTCATATTTAATGAATATTTCTAATTTAATGGAAAACCTGCCTAAACAAAAATAATATGATGATATGTTTTCAGTGTCTTTTAATTATTAACTGTACATGCTGGTGTTTTTTGGGGTCAGTTTGTCCCCAGTTTTAGCTAAATCTTATCAGAAAGTTGGTTGTGGGCGAATTTGGGGTCATTAACATGCAGTTTTTTTAACCTTCCAAAAATAAATAAATAAATAAATACATAAATAAAAAACACCATTAACATAGAAGCAAAGTACAGACACATCAATTTCTAACAATTTCAGTTCTAATCATTTTCTGGAGGTTTAAACTGTTGGGGGCAAAATGACCACAAGGAAAACAACAGTGAAAATAACAGGAAGGCTATGCATTCTCCGTAAAGCTACACCTTACAAAGCAATTAATGTGCAAATTCACAGCTGTCAAAACTGATATTAAACTGATATTGACTGAAACTGAATTGATAACATAACATTGCTAATCCCATAGCAGGAATCAGCATCATAATGGTGACAATTGTAATAACAGTTACTTAGGGAAATTACAATAAGGAAAAAATCAACCAGTATTTTCTTTAACAGTAGTGTGAATATAATCCTATTTCCTGTCACTTAAATATAATAGTGTCATAGCATTCTTTTACTACCCAAGTGTGATTACATGTGCTAAAAAGTCATTCTTCTCAAAGCTTATTGAATACACCACAGCGATAAAAAAGGACCCACACAGACAACAACTATAACTGAGTCTTCTCAAAAAAGCATTGTAGCTCAAAGAGCATCGTATCATAAGAAAAAGTACATTTTCTATGGAAGATAAGATAATCTTGACAATACAGTGCTGTTAACGGGACTTGCTGATAAATGGACCCAACATATCTATAAGATATAAAATAAGATTTGGGAATGGGTTGGGAAAGGGAAAAGCTGTAATAAGATACAATGAAAAAGCAGGGGTTTCTTGAGTTGTGCTATATATGTAAACATCATTACATAAATCCATATTAAATGAAGGTTGAATATAATACAATGAGTGAATTCCATTAACATTCTGTTTACCTACTTTAAATTGTATATGCACAGACACACCCTATGAGCAGCAATATGTTTGTGTCATTATCACAAAGTCACAAACATTGCTTTCTTGAGATAACAGAGTAATACATTCAAATTGATTTGATCTTGCAAAATCAAAATGGATTTTCCTATTTATCATTTAATCGTTGTTGTCATATTAAAATGTGTGAGGCGCATTACTTTTAATAAACATTGATATAAAGTGTCAGACGTAGCTGCAATATATCAGAAATGTGTCATCTATGAAACAAGTATCGCACAGGAAAGTTGTGGTCAGGGCTTTTTATATTTGAAATGTGATGGCTTTGTGTTAGAAATGCTTAGATCTGAAACAAATCACATTAGTAGATTGAAATATATTGAGATAATGATTCAGTCGTTTTTGGGAAAGCCATGTTGATATTATGACAATAAAAATAACTCAATATCTATAACTCAATATATAAAAAAAAATTATACACAATGAACTCTTAATCCATGGAAACTGTAAGAACCATATTGTATTATGTTTAAGTTTAATACTTTGTGCAAGTTATTGCATTATTTATTACTTTTGTTAGAAGAACAGTAGTTTCCCAGATATTGATTAAGATCCCTGTGAAGAAAATAGATTATCTAAGCTCCATTATTCTGTCCTGGTGGAGGAGGGCATTAGGTGCTTTATCCAGCAGGAGCAGTAGTGTAACGCAGGACTTGGAGCAACATATTTCTGACCGTAGTATGTTTGTATACTAAGTCTGTATGAGGGAAATAGCACTGAATAAAAACTTAAATGAATATGCTCTTATGAATAGCGGTGCTTAAGGGAAAAGGTGTCGTTGCGCCGTTATAGATACTTTATTAATCCCCTTATGGAAATTGCTTCTCTGCTTTTAACCCATCGGTGGATGTGAACACAAAAACACACACTAGTGAGTAAATCTTCACACACACTAGGTTCAGCCGGAGCAGTGGGCTGCCAACTACCTCAATGCCTGGGGAGACGTTTTAGGGGGTTAGGTGCCTTGCTCAAGGGTACTTCCACTGTGGATAAGCTCGCTTCTTTAACCTTAAGGCCACAGTTGCCACTTTGTTACTCAACTGCACATTATACATTGTGATAATGACACAAACATATTGCTGCCCTCTAAAGGGGGACTTTATATGCCCACTTTATATGTCAGAGGTATTCAAACTGCACAACCCCAATAAAATAAACTTGACAAAAAAAAAATACCAGATTATATGTACAAAACAAATTATATATATCTTACTAAGCCTGTGTCTGAAATTACTCCCTATTTATGGAAGAAATATGACTTACGGAATTAAATATTTTGAAAAATAAATAATAAAATAATACAAATTAAATAATCCCCATCTGCAATTCCTTTGCCGCCCACTTTGCCCCACAGTTTGAAAACCTCACCGTTACTGTATATCATCATAGCAGGAATGAATGGAAGCAAAGGGGAGAAGCTTAAGCAGGGGTTCCCAAACATTTTTTGGCAAATGACGCAAAATGGATGTCACAATGATAGTTGGCCTCGGGCATTTCTTTTAACCCTATGTTTGTTATGGTTTTCCAGATTTTTAATTTAACCTGCAACTCTTTTACTATTAGGTAATGTGTTTAAGGTAAGTGAAAACTTACAACTAAAGAGAAATTCTAGACTAAAACAAAGGTACATTGTTTGTTAGTGTGTCCCCACAAACTCATTTGTGAATCTAAACGTGCCATGTGGGGTCCCAGCCCCTGGTTTGGAAACCCCTGAGCTAAAGAAAGAGAAATGGCATGAACCTAACCGGGATGAGGTGAAGAGGGAGCCGTTGACACCCCCGAAGGTTGACAGGGCCACAGAGATGGGCATGATCCATGACATCACGCCCAGCAGCTTCTCACCAAACGTCTGTTAGAGAGGCAGGTGTGGTGAGGCGGTTAGGTGTGGAGGACACTTAATACTCAAACAAGTACAGGGGAACAATACAGCTATTCATGTTATAACAGGCCAGAGAGAATTTGGATTTGGTGTTAATTGGCGATGAGTCAGCGGCTAATCTACTGAAGAATGGGGCGTTTTATTTTCTGCTGAACACTGAATGAATTACAGAAGCTAGTAATCTGCTTATTTATTGTGCACAGGGCAGGTACTCACCACAGCAACTGCGTTGGAGGCCAGCAGCTCATTGGGGCTCATAGCTGTCACATACGCCACATTTGCAAACACATAAATGAAAGTCACCAGTGGAATGGAGATGAAGATCGCTCGAGGTAGGTTCCTGTTGGGCAAAGTCAATCCAAAATGACCTAAGAGTGACATATTCTACCCCGTTTCCATAAGTTAACAGATACCCCTTGGGTTTTAATGAAACGTCTGTGAGTTGGGTCAAAATATCACAAGGATCAAACAGCACAGCAGTTTTCTCCTCCATACAGCCCTGTTGAGAATGACTGGTTTCAGTGGCTGTTCCGTAAAATGAGAATGAGCCTCCCACAGCTCACACAGTCCCCTTTAAATCGGTTCATGATTTTCAAAGTGTTTTTGGGCACTCTCTAGGTTATAATATAATAGAGCACCATCCAGTACTTTTGTGATAAGTTGGAGTGGTGTTTGTTAATGCAGAACTAGCCATTCAACATCCATACATGATTCACTAATGCTCACATGTATAGAATATTCAGAGTAATGTTCCAACATCTAGTTTAAGCCTCAAAAGAGGACAATCTGCCAGCAGGTGTCCCCAGTGTTCTGCCTTATAGTGTAAATATGTTCATGTATTTCAGTTCAGTACATATTTATGGAAGCTCTTTCTTTTTTTTTTGTATCTTTGAATTGTAGTGTCATCATGCTTTTACCTGCTTTGCATATTAACAATTAACAATGCATCTGCATTTTGAGCAATGTTCCGAGTCATTTTTCATTGAAGCACTTCATTAAAGTTCATCCTGTTACTGATTTGTCTCAGACATACTCTTAAAGACAATGTTGATGAATCTGGGGAATTACTACTCTGGTGTGTTTACGTTCAGAAGATCCACATCTTTTATGGTGGAGCAGTATATTTGGAGAAGAAAAACGACTGTTTGTACACGGCTGAAGTTGAACTTTGAGCCTTTATTCACTGCATAAATTACCACAGAATCACATTTATTACTTGAGTTTCGGTCTGCGTTCACTTTCATGCAGTTAGTTAGGTCCACCTTAAGTAATCTGAAACAGCAAAACTAAACCCACCAATGGAGAAGGAATAAAACAATATTCTCATTTCGGTTCGTGCTTTTCAACATATGAAGCTTTCTTCATTGTGTAAAACGTTTCTCTGATGTGAGCAGAGAGAGCTAGTATACCAAGACTTTTATTCTTTCTGCTGACACTGGGGCTTAGTAAAAACATTAGATCAGTTTTCAGCACCAACCAGAGAGCTACCAAATGGTGAGGAAATATTCTTAGAATTTTATAAGGAACATTTATTGATTTTAAATAATGAACGTCACCTTTAATATGAATGTGAACTGAGAAAGTAAAAGTAAAGCCAAGGCCATGAAGTAGTTTTGAGTGAGCTGCCTGAGGGAAGTTTTACATTTAGCAGTTGTTGGCCAGTGCAACAGGGCTAAATGACAATTCATTCATTCATTCATCTGTAACCGCTTATCCAATTCAGGGTCGCAGTGGGTCCAGAGCCTACCTGGAATCATTGGGCGCAAGGCAGGAATACACCCTGGAGGGGGCGCCAGTCCTTCACAGGGCAACACAGACACTCACACACATTCACTCACACCTATGGACACTTGAGTCGCCAATCCACCTACCAACGTGTGTTTTTGGACTGTGGGAGGAAACGGGAGAAACCCGGAGGAAATCCACGCGGACACGGGGAGAACACACCAACTCCTCACAGACAGTCACCCGGAGCGGGAATCAAACCCACAACCTCCAGGTCCCTGGAGCTGTGTGACAGTGACACTACCTGCTGCGCCACCGTGCCACCCTTACAACTCATTCATTATTACATGGACCGGATATCAGTAAACTACAGTGCATTATACACTCACCCATGTCACTCTCTCACACATACTGCAGACAATTTCACACAGGCAATACCACTACCAACTCTCTCTCTCTCTCTCTCTGTGATTTCCTGCACACCTCCAAAATTTACATAGTTCAGTTTCTGCAGTGCTGAGCCCAGAGTAGCAATGACAGAGGCTTTCTACTCCTTATTACAAGTCAGTGAAGCATCGCAAAGATCTTGAAACTGTAATTTTAAGGTAAAAATGCTACATAGTGTTCCTTTAAATAAATAAATTCAATTTACCTGTGTGGATCAATGAGCTCCTCTGTGACATAATTGAGAAAATTCCATCCTGCATAGGCAAAAGATCCCTGCAGGAACGCCAGAGCAATGCGGCCCATGTCATACTCCTGAAAAGGCTCGAATGCATGGGCTGGTTCTAGCCAATAAAAATGCCCTGAATCCATAGACAGAAATATTTGATTGTTTATGCTGCAGTCATACACAAAACTGAATGTGTGAATAAGTATTGCCAGGTTATTAGATATACTTACAGGTTATTAGATACACTTACTGTGTGTTTTATCATGTGCATTCATCATACACCTATACAGTACCAGTCAAATGTTTGGAACCCGCCCACTCAGTGAGGGTTTCCTTTGTTTTTGTACAGAACGAGTCAAAAGTTTGGATATCTTCTCATTCAATGGTTGTTCTTTGTTTTTTTTTTAATTTTTAATTTTCTACATTGTAAATTGGAAAACATTTAAACTATGAAGAAACACATATGGGATTATGTAGTAAACAAAAAAGTATTAAACAAACCAGAATATGTTTTATACTTTAAATAGAATATGTTTTATACTATGACTCTTCAAAGTAGCCCACTTTTACTTTGATGATAGATTTGTACACTCTCAGCGTTCTCTAGATCAGCTTCGTGAGGTCATCACCTGGAATGGTTTTCAGTGAACAGCTGTGGCCTTGTCAAGAGTTAATCTGTAGAACCGCTCGCCTTCTTAATGTGTTTGAGACCATAACTTGGGTTGTGCAGAGGCAGGGGCTGGTACACAGTTTTATACAGTGAACAGCCCTATTCCACCAATGACTCATGAAAAGATGTGTGCAAACTTTTAAGTAGTACTTTATAGGTGCACTTTATTAGTTTACAATTAGTGATTGTAGCTTGTCTGATTAAACTGTACATTTACAGGCCTCTTATATACACTTACATTACAGGTATAAATCTATAATGATATGATTTTTCATATCATATTGACCAAAATTAAGAAATATATTGTGATATCAATTTTGGCCATATCGCCCAGCTCTAGTGTGATCCTCCGGCTCTTCATAAAGGGTCAGTTTCAGGCCGCAGAGCTCCTTTTGGCTTGTTTTGGGAGGGGGAATCATTCTCAACCTCAAATAGCTTGATTTAGAATGGCAATGTCTAGTCCAGGGGTTCTCAACTGGTCTCATGGTCATTAAGTCACGACCCATTTTATAGAACACAAACCAAACAAATTTATTTTTGAAAAAACATTTAAACATACATATGCATGCAAAGTAATTAAGAGCAATTTGTTTTAAGAAACTGAGGAGGAAACTGAGGCTTCTGTTCATGTTTGTCCTCAATTAATGAAAATCCACATTTCAAATACTTCAGGTTATATTTGCGTTTTGCCATCTTGCCTCCGAACATCGTCACAAATTGAAAAAGATGGGTAATGAGCAAACAAATGTTGGTTACCATGGCAACAAGAATGCTGCGTGCATCTGATGCGTGCCTCTCTGTCTGTTACAGACTGTTACGTACAAAATCTACGACGGAGTTTTAAGGCCACAAAATCACATGAGCATTAATTATTTTTAATTTATTTTAAAATGTATTTATTTATTACAAGCAGCCCGCGACCCACCCAGAACGTAGTCTATTGTAGTCTATCTACTTTCCACTCTCCAATCTCTACTCTCATGTGCTTAAACACTGTATATATTTGTTCACTATATACAAGGGTGTTTTTTGTATAGAAAATTCTGTCGTTGTCCACATTTACTGTTTTTATTACCTGTTGCCTGTTATCCGCTGCTCTTTTAATATAGCACCATGTCCTGGAGGAACTATATATAAATCCCTCAAACCATAATGGTAAACATATATGGCAGTAAATTTGATGGACTACAGGCAGAAATTTTAAAGCTAAAAAAGTGCTCCTATGTGGTTAAGTGTCTAATGGGTGTTGGCATGAGCTATGTGTATTTAACAAACCGTCAACAAATTTATACTCAGGAACTAGGCGGGTTAATGCAGCTGTAGTAGACAGAATTACCTTTGCATATTTGCACAATACCCAGGATGATGATGAGAACCAAGGCCAGTAGCTTGCCAGCAGTGAAGATGTCCTGCACTCTTGTTGCCAAGCGCACACTAAAGCAGTTCACCCATGTCAGCAACACTGTGGGACACAGACAGGATAGCTATTGTTTAGAAAATGGTCGTGTCATTTATACAGATACAAAAGAAAAGGGTTTCACTAGGTAGTATGTGGAGGAACAGTGGGATATGGTGAGATGTTTCCTAGGCCCAGATAAAGTGTAGAATACATGGGGTTTTTAATTGTAAAACACCACAGACCTTACAATTAAGTATAGGTCTAGGACCAATCCATGTCTAAGAACCAGAACTAACAAGTAATGGTAATAACACAAATATTAACATAGTGGACCAAATATCTATGTGTCTGAGTCATTAAAAATCATTCCCTGTTCCAATTTCCAGACTCAGATTAAGCCATAATTTAGAACAAACAGGATAGGGAAATGTGCTTTGTAGACCATTGTGGACAAGAGAAAGTATACTTCAATTGTGCTGATGTACAAACCGGATTCCAAAAATGTTGGGACACTAAACAAATTGTGAATAAAAACTGAATGCAATGATGCAATGAGGTGCCAACATATAATATATTATTCAGAATAGAACACAAATCACAGATCAAAAGTTTAAACTGAGAAAATGTATCATTTTAAGGGAAAAATATATTGTTTCAAAATTTCATGGCGTCAACAAATCCCCAAAAAAGTTTGGACAAGGCCATTTTTTACTACTGTGTGGCATCCCCCCTTCTTCTTACAACACTCAGACGTCTGGGGACAGAGGAGAACAGTTTCTCAAGTTTAGAAATAGGAATGCTCACCCATTCATGTCTAATACATGCCTCTTAACTGTTTAAACGTTTTTGGGCTAAATGTTCTCTATAGGTGAAATATCTGGACTGTAGCCATGATGTTGTGATTGCTGCAGAATGTGGTCTGGCATTATCTTGTTGAAAAATGCAGGGTCTTCCCTGACAGAGATTACGTCTAGATGGGAGTATATGTTGTTCTAGAACCTGAACATAGTTCTCTGCATTAATGGTGCCTTTCCAGAAATGCAAGCTGCCCATGCCACAAGCACTCATGCAACCCCATACCATCAGTGATGCAGGCTTCTGAAAGGAGCGTTGATAACAACTTGGGTTATCCTTGTCCTCTCTGGTCCAGATGACATGGCGTCCCAGTGTTCCATAAAGAACTTCAAATCGTGACTCATCTGACTACAGAACAGTCTTCCATTTTGCCACACTTCATTTTAAAAGACCTCTGGCCCAGTGCAAACATCTGAGCTTGTGGAGCTTACTTAGAAATGGCTTCCTCTTTGCACTGTAGAGTTTCAGCTGGCAACGGTGGATTGTGTTCACTGACAATGCTTTCTGGAAGTATTCCTGAGCCCATTCTGTTATTTCCTTGACAGTGGCGTTCCTGTTTGAGGTGCAGTGACGTTTAAGGGCCCGGAGATCACGAGCATCCAGTAGAGTTTTACGGCCTTGACCCTTACGCACAGCAATTGTTCCAGATTCTCTGAATCTTTTGATGATGTTATGCACGGTTGATGATGATAACTTAAAAGTCTTTGTCTTAAAAGTCTATTTTACAATAGTAACACCATTCTGGTATTGATGCACTATCTTTCTGCGCAACAATGGTGGAATTGGTGATCCTCTTACCATCTTGGCTTCAGAGACACACTGACACGCTGAGAAGCTCTTTTTATACCCAATCATGTTGTCAATTGACCTAATTAGTGTTAATTGGTCTTCCAGCTGTTCGTTATATGCTCAATTTCTTTTTTCCAGCCACTTATTGCTACTTGTCCCAACTTTTTTGGGATTTGTTGACACTGTGAAATTTTGAATCAACATATTTTTTCCTTTAAAATGTTACATTTACTCAGATTAAACTTTTGATGTGTCATCTATGTTCTATTATGAATAAAATATTGACATTTTCCATCTCCACATCATTGCATTCAGTTTTTATTCACAATTTGTTTAGTGTCCCAACTTTTTTGGAATCCGGTTTGTACTTAAGTTACTTTGGAACCAAGAACCTCTACTAAATCATTACTAATGTGTCATTTCAATTATTTAAAGTTACACTTAAAATATACCACATATGCTAGTCATAGCTTATTTAAGCCACTCTTCTAAATATATTGAAATATATTTATATGCTTAGTGCTAAACTGCAAGTATTGTAATTTGTAATACTAAATATCATCATAAGAATGTGTGAGTGAATGTGTGAGTGTCTGTCGCCCTATGAAGGATTGGCTCCAGGATGTGTTCCTAACTTGCGCCCAGTGATTCCTGATTAGGCTCTAGATTCATTGTGACCCTGAAGCGACTGGACAAGCGGTTACACACCATGAATGAATGAATGAAATTAAGTATAATTTTAATGTGTTTCACAGTCCATTTAGATGGCTCAGAGATGGCTCAGTGTACAGTATAGTTTAATTGTAAATTATTATAATTCATATTACATACTAGTAGTGATTTAGTACAAATCAGTGGTTCCAAAATAACTGTCAGCAATAAATGTCAGCAAAATTTAAGTACACTTTTTTCCCCACAATAAGTTTCAAGGCATGATTCCTCCTTAAGACACAAGCAGAAGAAATAAAAGTTATAATACTGACAAAAATAATCATATTACATAAATGTTATGCAGTTTTCATTCAACAGAGCTAGTCAGAACAGGGGCTAAGAATGCTGCTAAAACCCTGTTGGCCTTAGATAGGCACAAACAAGTCTTTGGAACGCACTCTTCACTGACTGGAAGTATGTTTGTGGTGAATTATTATCTGTAATTAACATATATATATATATATATATATATATATATATATATATATATATATATATATATATATATATATATATATATATATATATGTGTGTGTTAATTACAGATAATAATTTTAATTATAATACATCAAAAAGCAGGTGCAATTAAAATGTGGATCATAATGACACATCAAACATTTGGTAACAGAAACATAGTTTACATCAACAAACCAAAGGAGGACTTTCATCATCCACATATTTATGCCCATATTTACATGCCCTGATGAGTGATCGCGACAGTTATTTTACATATTTATATAGACACTATTTTAGCTTACAGAGGCATACAGCAGCCAGCAGACGTAGGCCATTTTCTGAGACAAAGCAGGTGGGGAAGAGAGGCTGCAGGATATAGTTGGAGAAGGTGAGGGCTACCACGGCCTGGTTGGTGGGATATATAACCAACAACGCTACCCACAGTCTCAGGAACCTACACAAAGTAGATTCATGCCATTTGCATAAAAGTACACAGAGAATATTAATCTTTATATTATAATATTTATCGATGTCTTTGCCGAACAAAAATAATGCTTTGTTCGTTCATTCATTCAAGGAACACTAAATAGTATTTTCAGCTTAAAATTACAGCTTCAAAATCATTGTGATGCTTCAATAGGAAAAACAGAAGTTTAGTCTTTGCTACTCCAGGCTTACTCTGCTTAAGTATATTTGGAAGTAAAGGAATGTAAATACAGAAATTACCCAGCTAGACCCCCAAAGATGTCTTTAACGTAAGAGTAGTCTCCGCCTGACTTTGGAATAGTGACACCCAGCTCAGCATAGCACAGTGCTCCGATGGCAGTGATGACCCCTGTGGCTGCCCATACAATAAGAGCAAGACCCACAGAACTGGCATTCTCTAGAACTCCTTTTGGACTAACAAAGATCCCAGATCCAATGATGTTACCTGAAAGAGAAATAGAACACGTGAATGTGAGAGAGGAATTGAAACACTCAATTGCGAGGTTTGGTTTACCTATTGACAATTTTAATACCAACACCTGGCAAACACACCTCTCTTTAGCAATCATTACGCTATTGAATTGCAATGTTATATATTGAACACTAAAATATAAATAGAATGTGAGAATGTGTGTCGTCCTGTAAAGGACTGGCGCCCCCTCCAGGGTGTGTTCCTGCCTTCCGACCCTGAACTGGATAAGCAGTTACAGACAGTAAATGAATGAATGGTTTATTCAGTTTTTTCTGTGATTTCTGTGAACACATATGATATTAAACTTTTACCATGTATATACTGTAGTATGACACAATAAACTGTATTTATGTATTCTTGAATTTGATTGTTCAAGTTAATTCTAGATTCTCTGCAGCTTCCTCAGTTATTATGGATTCATTATCAAAAATGCATTAATATTTAAGGCCTCCTACAGATTGGCACTACCATCTTAGTGTGCAGGGTGGGCCATTTATATGGATACACCTTAATAAAATGGGAATGGTTGGTGATATTAACTTCCTGTTTGTGGAACATTAGTATATTGGAGGGGGGAAACTTTTCAAGATGGGTGGTGACCATGACGGCCATTTTGAAGTCCGCCATTTTGGATCCAACTTTTGTATTTTCAATGGGAAGAGGGTCATGTGACACATCAAACTTATTGGGAATTTCACAAGAAAACGTAACTGTTAACGTAACTTTATTCTTTCATGAGTTATTTACTAGTTTCTGACCATTTATAAAATGTGTTCAAAGTGCTGCCCATTGTGTTGGATTGTTAGTGCAACCCTCTTCTCCCACTCTTCACACACTGATAGCAACACCACAGGGGAAATGCTAGCACAGGTTTCAAGTATCTGTAGTTTAGGAAGTTAACATCACCAATCATTCCCATTTTATTAAGGTGTATCCATATAAATGGCCCACAATGTAGTGAAAATGACCCACTAATCAGAAATACCTATGGTGCTATAATCCCATTTCAGAAGTTGGGTAGGGTAGGTAGGGGTAGGTGATAAAATTGCAGCAGCATTTACCCACAAGTTAAGCAGTTTGTAGGTCATATTTCCTCTAGAGATTAGATATACAATAATCCACTTGCATAATGAACAGCAAAGGGGAAAAGATGTGAAATAACAGGATTTCTTTAAAATAGCAGTTTGTTTAAAAATTTTAGTAAAAATTAAGCAATAAAAAAATGAAAAGAAGCTGTGTGTCAAAAGTTTGTGTTTGTTTCGGTTTAGACAATATAAAGATTGTCATTTATTTCTTAGCGATATTAAAGGTAGCATATTAATGTTTTTTTTTTAAGTTTTTTTAATTAAATTACATTTTTTAAGACTACACAACAGTTATCATAAAATAACAAAAAAAAAAATTTATTAAAATTTTACGTTTTGCAAAAATGCTTTAAAACTTACTGGTACACCAAATATATTTATCTGAGCTGAACTCTAAAATCATATGAAAAAATATACTCTAAAAAATATGCTTTAATTATTAATAAAATATTAAATAAAAACAAGTCACTTAAAACGGTCAAAAAAGTCACTAATAAATACGGCAAAGCAGTAACAGAAAATACGACATATAGGCTTGTATTACATATGATAAAACTTGTAAATTAGAAGTGTATCAAAGAATTAAAAAATTAAAAAAATTACACTAAAATTATAAATATATGCTTAACTAAAAAAAAAAAAGACTAGTAAACTCAGATTTTTTCAAATTAGTGGTTCCAAAATAACTAAATTTAAGTTCATCAGCACGATTAAAGCATATCTTCTGTTTTTCACAACGGTTGCCAGAACCTGAAGAGCAACAATACAGTCGCCATCAGATAAAGGGTTTAAAAGGGCATGCACCTGTCAAGAAGATGTTAGAGAAAAAAACTAACCAAGGAAAAAGGAGGATATTTACAAATCAAACACATAGGCTGCTGGTGTTCTGACCCCCAGCATCTCTGCATATTGAGGTTGGCATGGTGGTACTACTATTGTAGCAGCCACACAGCTCCAGGGTCTCAAGGCCTTGGAAAAGTCCCCCCCTACTGGCACGGTCTGTGAGGAGTTTGGTGTGTTCTCCCCATGTCGTACGTATAAGTTTCTTCCAGGTGCTCAGCCCAAAAACTCATGTTGGTAGGTGGATTGGCTGCTCATAGTTATGAGTGTGTGATGCCCTGTGATGGACTGGGGCGCCCTGTCCTGTGGTAGTGCATTCCTGCCTTGAGGACAAAGATTCTGTGCAGGCTCCACACCCACTGTGACCATGAAAATGATACTAAAAACTAATCATTTGTAAAATACTGGTCTTTATGACACACACACAAAAAAATAATAATACAACAAAGGGTGTTATTTTGCTGTAGATGGTAAATTTCATTCATTCATTCATTCATTATCTGTAACCGCTTTTCCAATTCAGGGTCGCAATGGGTCCGGAGCCTACCCGGAGTCACTGGGCACAAGGTGGGAACACACACTGGAGGGGGCGCCAGTCCTTCAAAGGGCAACACACACACACATTCACACCTATGGACACTTTTGAGTCTCCAATCCACCTACCAACGTGTGTTTTTGGAGCATGGGAGGAAACCAGAGCACCTGGAAGAAACCCACGCAGACAGAGGGAGAACACACCACACTCCTCACAGACAGTCACCCGGAGGAAACCCACGCAGACACATGGAGAACACACCACACTCCTCACAGACAGTCACCCAGAGGAAACATACGCAGACACAGGGAGAACACACCACACTCCTCACAGACAGTCACCCAGAGGAAACCCATGCGGATATGTGGAGAACACACCAAACTCCTCAACGAGGGTCACCCAGGACTTGAACCCACAACCTCCAAGTACCTGGGCGACCGTGCCACCCCTAGATGGTAAATATATGTGATAAAATGGCCATTGAGTGTAAGTGGATAATGTATAATGGTATAATGGAAAATTTCCTAATAAACTAGCAACTCAGTGTATATTCCCAGAATCACAATGAAGAGCATGTGCATAACTTCATACATAATGGTGAGCACAACAGTAACCTTAGATGGCAATTAAAATTACAGTACCCTAAATCTGCCTAATGTAACACTGTTTCCTTTTGTACTTACAAGTCTAGACATGGGTGTGGAAATTCAGGTCTTCAGATGAAACACTATCTATCAGATGCAGTTTGCTTAGGTTTGGTTTGGGTGTGTGTGTGTTTGAGAGAGAGAGAGAGTGAGAGAGAGAGAAAAATCTAAACAGAACTACTAGGGAGCGCTTCAGGCAACTAAGCCCTAGAGTTCTTGTTGGATGACCTACTTTAGGTGCAAAGCATTGGCTGCCATTACCCTGTTATAGCTGCACTAACTCCCTTTCTATCCTCTCCAGCGACAAATCCAACTATGCTCCATAATCCTCACAAACTCTGCTGTAAATCAGTTCAGCTGGAGTTCCTCTACAAATTAATGTTCAGCATTTAGACAAAACTGTAAAAAGCCATCCTGAGTGGAGTATAGTGACTTCGAAACATCTGTTAACAAAAAAAAAAAAATAATAATATTTATCAGTGAGGCTAAAATATTTTAAAATATTAATGATATTAAGATATTTTTGTGATGTACAGAAGTTATCGAGCACATTTCATTACTTTAATTTCCAGTCAGTGTTAGAGATACATCATTTATTAGATTTTAAGCATCAGAATATAAAACCTGTATCTTATATTTCTATTCAGTTCTTCCCTTGCATTCTGATTTCAGAGATGCCTGCATAGCAACAGTGTCACCGATGGAGGGATAGAAACTTAAGGGGTTTGTTGGTAGATCTGAAAAAAGAGTGGAGTTTGCTTTTCTCCGTAGAGCAGCAGGTAGTGTTGCAGTGTTGAGTGACTCCCCTCTATATGATGTGCCATAAAAGAAAGACCTGGATAGCAGGCAGTTCAGTCAAGCACAGGATGTCTGTGACTACATGTCTGTTGTAGCACATGCAAGATGAGGGCTGGTATAATCTTGCTGAAACAACCATGGACGTCTCAGGAAAAGACATTGCATTGATGGCAGCATATGTCTCTCTGAAATTCAAACATAAACCTCAATATCAATGGTACGTTCTCACATATAAACCTCACCAATGTCGTTGCCACTGATGTACCTCCAAACAATGACAGATGTTGGCTTTAGCACCATCTTCTGATTTCTTTTGTCTCTAGGACAGAGAACTTCATGTCCATTTGAAATTGTTTTTGTGATTTACAAACGTAGACCCTAAAACAAGCGGGAATGCAGACTTAATGGTCCACAGCTCACAGTTCTACTTTCTTACAGGCTGCTTGAGATGTGCATGAGCTCAGTGAGAATTCAACAGGATTTCTGCATAGAATGCATTTTGAGACCAGTGTAAGTTGGTTCCACAATCTGGGAGCCAGGACAGAGAAGAATGATGCCTGAAGAATGCCGAGCCATATTTAAAGTTTGAAGTCCTAAAGGCACAGACTGGGTTTTGAGGGCTGGCAACATTTAACCAAAGTACTCCCAAATCAATTTGGCAATATTTATCAAAGTAGCATGAACTATTTTTCTCTTAAGATGTTTGACACAAAGTGGTAAGCCATGACTCGTCTTAAGAATGAGTCTTGGGAAGATGCTCCTTTTATGTCTTTTATATTTGCCTGCTGTTAGAGGAACCTTTCACCATGACAATACGAATATTCTATAAAGTCTGTCCCAACGTTTTGCATATATAACATGGCATATATATTTAATGACTCTTAAATGAAATAAATAAATAAATAAAAGAGAACAATGCAATGACTTACCCACTATAATACCACAGGCGCTGAGGAGCCCAATCTCCTTCTTCAAGGCCACTCCTGAGCTCTCAGTCTCTTTAGTGGCGTTCTTAGAGGGTCCTGGAACCCCCCTTTGTCGAGGACCATCACTCATCTTTCCAGGTTGGCTACTTGTCTTAAAGTATAGCTAGTACAAGTGCTGGGGTTTTAGCACTTACAATGGTCTGAAAGTGCACTGGGAAAGGTTAGAAAAACTACAGTACATGTCTTCATCCAAGGAGGGTGTTTTGTTTACTTTAGAGCTGAAACGGGACATTTTTAATATTCAAAAGACCAGTATCTGATGCAGAAGAAGTACATTTTGGTTTAGCTTAATGTAAAATCTCTCTCAGAGCAGAGGTGGATGTTACTGCAAATAGTTTTTTGAGTTATTTGAGGACTTATTTATGATAATTTGTGGTCTAAAATAAATGTTAAAGCTCTAAAGTGAATGAAAACAAGGAGCCAAAATAATAAGCCAGCTTCAACAGGGATAGAAGGCTTTAGTAACTCCACGTCAACGACGCAGATGGGAAAGCAGAGAATAAACAGTATTGGAAACGCATTAAACTTTTATAAGAGTAGCCTAAACTGAGTACATGTATCTAGTTTCTACCCACCTCTGCCTTAGAGCGTACAAAATAAATAAGCTGAGGGCTGTTTTGCTTTATTCGCGCAGTCTCCTGTGTTCAGGACACGGACAATCCATTGAACAAGCTGAATACACGGCTGTGGATGTTATTCTAACACTACGCTATGCTTAAATAGGAGACTCCAGTCCCGCCCTCACGCTGCCATGGCAACGTCGTGTGGATGTGGCTAAATTTCACCTCGCAGGTGTACGCAAGTCCGCACCCTGCGCTCTGATTGGCTAATAAGTGTCAGTCTTTAAGGAAGTGTGATCTCGCAGCCAGTAGTAGCACAGAACGACACGTTATCAGCCAATTGTGGCGCGGGAGGGCGGGCTTTATCTGAACATGCCTGAGTAAACGGGATTCCACAGTTAAACTGGATTATTTGGGGTGCGACAGTAGGTCTATAACTTTTGCAAATATCTATGTAATGTGAAGCTTAAACTGCCCTAAAACCTAGTTTCTGCCCATCAGCATTAAATTTTTATGAATTAGTTCCAAGAAAAATAACCACTAACTGCTTAAATGTGGCTTAATGTTACTCTACATCTTCAACATAATTCAGTGCTTGCAGATCTATAGTTAGTCCGTTCCTGTATCTCCACAAACACCTCCTGCAGATCCAAAACACAATCTTGCAAGTAGACAAGGTCTATTGGATTTATTACCTGGACGAAACCTTGGTTGTATGAATCTGCCCATATGAGACTGCCTTTGGAACCCCACAGTTTAAAAAGGGAAATGCTCCTGTCATTAAATTGATTGCTATTACACATTACATCTTAGAGCATTATTACTGTAATTAAGATAATAAGGCCCATGGGAACTCCATCCATTATCTGTAACCGCTTATCCAATTTAGGGTCGCGGGGGGTCCAGAGCCTACCTGGAATCATTGGGCGCAAGGCAGGACTACACCCTGGAGGGGGCGCCAGTCCTTCACAGGGCAACACAGACACACACATTCACTTTCGAGTCGCCAATCCACCTGCAACGTGTGTTTTTGGACTGCAGGAGGAAACCGGAGCACCCGGAGGAAACCCACGCAGGCACGGGGAGAACACACCAACTCCTCACAGACAGTCACCCGGAGCTGGAATCGAACCCACAACCTCCAGGCCCCTGGAGCTGTGTGACTGCAACACTACCTGCTGCGCCACCGTGCCGCCCTCCCATGGGAACTCATATTTATTTATTTATTTGTTTGTTTATTTTTTGTATAATTCTAAACTTGGGTGTTATGTGAAATGTTCAGCAAAGTTTAAATAAAAAACACAAAACAGAAATATGATTAATCTCTCTTGAAAAAATGACCAGTACTGCTGTCCTCTCAATGTAGAATGAGCTGTCCTAAAAGTGGGTAAATCTTGTGTCAGTATTAACCTGACCAATCACAAGGCTAACATAGCCTCTCTTTTTCGGAAAGACTGGTGAGCTAGGGGTAGGATCAGCATATAAAGTGAAGTAGAAACAGGGAAGGCAGGCCAACTTGGTCAGCAGTAGAGCAGAGTAGTAGCAGGGATAGCAGCCATACTTGGTTGGCATGTAACTCAGGGTAGCAGGAGGGACAGCAGCCACACTTAGTCGGGAATATAGCAGAGTAGGAGCGGAGATAGCAGCCACACTGTGATAGTGTGTATAGCAGAGAAGCAGTGGTGATGACAGCCATACTTGGTTGGCAGTACAGCAGAGTAGCAGCGGAACCACACAAAAGACAATAGACATCCGTAGAGAGAACTCTGAGGATCATATTTTGGTCATTTTTGATTCCAGGTAGATTTGGGACACACTGCCACACTGACCAGGATGAATCAAATACAGAAGATGAAATCTCTCCTTAAAGGTGTACTTTGTAGCTCTACAATTACACACTGTAGTACATATTTTGCTCTGCATACTTTGATATCCCCACTTTCACCCTGCTCTTCAATAGTCAGAACCCTCACAGGACCAAAATAAGCAGGTATGTTTTGAATGGTAAATCATTTCACAGCGCTGCAGTGACACTGCCATTGGGGTGTTGTGTTAGTGCATGTTATGCTGGTACGAGTGCATCAGATTCAACAGTGCTGCTGGAGTTTTTGTGTCCACTCTCTGACCACTATATTATGACACCTACCACGTTGGTCCACCTTGTAGATGTAAAATTAGAGACAGTACCTCATCTGTTGCTGCACAATTTGTGTTGGACACCCTCTAGTCCTCAGTCATCAGTGATTACAGGACACTATTGGCTGGATATTTTTGGTTGGTGGACTAGTTTCAGTCCAGCTGTGACAGAGGGCTTTAAAAGCTCCAGCAGCACTGCTGTGTCTGATCTACTCCCATCAGCCTAACACACTAACACCATTGTCACTGCAGTGCTGAGAATGAGCCACTACCCAAATCATACATGCTCTGTGTTTTTTTTTTACCATTGAAAAGTAAATGTTGGAAAAGTACGCAGAGCAACGGATGGATTACAGTTTGTATTTGTAGAAGTACAAAGTGCACTTATATGGTCAGTAGAGCTGTTACAATGGACAAGGGCTGTAGAAGCAAGGAGGTAATTATAGATATTAGAGCTAATTATTGGGTACATCAGATTTCCCACTAATAGCATTGCATATAAAAACTCAGAAGACGCTCACATTGAGCCACTCTCAGAGACTGAAAAATCTACTGATTTATCTTTAACTAGGACTGGCTACAAGAAGCAGGCAATAATTAAAGTATGCAAAACAGTGCAGCCAAGAAATACAGAAACATGCTGTCCCACTGGAAATTTTAGTTTTAAATTACAGCACAGGGAAAGATTGCAGAGCTGTTTTGCATCTACTCAGGCATTCTTCTCAAGCATGATTTATTTAATTGTCTTATTAATAACTCTGCTTTGCATATCCTTCCTAGGGTTCTTTAGAGCACAATGCATCACTCGGTTGACTTACTCCAACTTTATTACTCACTAGGAGGATTGCTTTTAGATCACAAAGCACATCCATGCTCTGCGGTATGTGTAAAAAGCGCTGAGTGAGCCCAGTTAACTTTGATGAACAAGTAAAGATGTAAGTGACTTTGAAAGTGGGTTCGTCATTGAGGGGCAGGTTAAGTCAGAGATTCAAAGCTGGCTAGTGTTTACATAGACACACTGACTAAAGTGGTATATGTTGTTTAATTATATAGGAAAGACTTAAGTAGTGTTGGGAACAGTGGCTTGAGGTGCAAAATCAGTGACCGTGATGCTTGTGGATCAGTGTGTTCCTCAGTCCTTTGGTGATTGAGAATATCAGTGCAGGATGTGATCAAGCTGCCAGCATGACACAATGACACAATTCACAATTACATATTATTTTATTACAGTCCTGTTTACTATAAAGTGGGATGTGTTGAAAAGTGTTGTAAAATTAAAAATCTGATGTTAGTTCTTTTTACACTATTCATTCATTCATTATCTGTAACCGCTTATGCAGTTCAGGGTTGCGGTGTATCCAGAATCATTGGAATCATTGGGTGCAAGGCAGGAATACATCCTGGAGGGGGCACCAGTCCTTCACAGGGCAACACACACACACACACACTCACACCTAAGGACACTTTTGAGTTGCCAATCCACCTATCAACGTGTGTTTTTGGATTGTGGGAGGAAACCAGAGCACCCGGAGAAAACCCACGCAGACACAGGGAGAACACACCACACGCCTCACAGACAGTCACCCAGAGGAAACCCATGCAGACACAGGGAGAACACACCACACTCCTCACAGACAGTCACCCGGAGCAGGACTCAAACCCACAACCTCCAGGTCCTTGGAGGTATGTGACTGCGACACCTACCTGCTGCGCCACTGTGCTGCCCTCTTTTTACACTAATTGTAAAAAAAAATTTTTTTACTCAAAAGGTATCAACTGACAGGAATTAAACTTGGTGAGTAGGTCTGATATTGTGAGACATGTGAATGATTCACATTTCATGCTCGATCAGACTTCTGACTTAAGCAAGAATGGGAAGACCTTATTGCTATACTTGACTATATATGCTTATCCCAATGAGCAGGCTTTCTGATTCTGACTCATGCTGTTGTGTTGGTAGCATCCTTATTGAGTGAAGTATGCCTCAGAACAGAGTTTGAGAGCAATTTGAGTAGTTGGAAGAATTTGACAGGGTCTGTATCGTAGGGCTCTGGGAAGTGGCATGGTCTTTTCAATGCACTGAGGACCATACTGGTCATGTGAATATAGCTTTAGCATGCTGTTGGCAGCAGTGGATAGAAATGAACCACCAAGAGGGAGAAATGACAGACTGGCTGACTTGGGCAGAGTGACCTATAGCCACATTCAGCAAGCAGTGATGCCCTCCATGATTCATCCTGTTAGTGCCAGCATGCTTCACACATTCAGAAAGCCTGGTGTGGGGTGCAATTTGGTATGATGCCAGACAACCTTTAAAGACATGCAACCAGTGGCTCTCTCTTTCTGTATGCATATTCTGGTATATGTGTAGATCAAGAAATATTGTTTATATCAGTCTTCATTTCTTTTGGCTTTGACTTAATCAGTAGAGATGTCAGCTCTCAGTGAGGAAAGGATAACAGCTTTAATGGCTTCAGTGTCCAAGGTGGGCTGTAGTCGTCGGCTAGCAGGTGGCTCGTGGTTGTCTGGTGTGGCAGGTTTAAGCCTGCTACCTCTGATATACTTATATTTATGGAGACCATCGGCCATATTTGCAGCCTTTATGGCTAAGGCTGGCTTTGAAGTGTTCTTATATGTATTTAAACACAAATGTTGTTTGAGAAAATGCAGGAATCTAGGCAGGAGTCACTCTCAGCACGTCCCACTCCAATGCTTGCTCACCAGCGCCTACATTTTTAATCATTTATTGTTTCCATTACACTTTTCCTTTCTTATGAATATCATTGTAATCCAGCAATTCCTTCTGGCTGCAAAGATTTTGAAAATGAGTGATTTTAACTGACAAAATATAAAGAAAAATGTCAATTTTTTGCTGAAATATCCATGGATTTCATAGGAAAAAGGTCTCTCTAGAACCCCAAAACCATGACTGATTGAGTGAAAATTTCACCTAGGCACAGAGAACTTGCTGATACATGAACTTGGGCTGAGATAACTTGGCAGTATTTCTGGTTAGAATTAGTAAATAGCTTACATATGTAACATAATTTTACTTTGCATTTACTTATTCAGCAGCAGACCTCCCAAGCCTGTGTGGCAATATTTAGCACAGTTGCAGTTTGTCATGCAATGCCATCTGAGGGCTTGAAGGTCATGCTTATTTAACATGAACTATGATTCTTTTTCAATGTTTGCATTGAGAAATGTTCTTTTTAAAAATTCTCTAATAAATTTGGATGCAACATGGTGCCCTAGAGCGCTGTTTGCTCGCAAAGACTGGATATTTTTTGGAAGAAAGTATATATCCAAAGAGTGTGAGAGTTACGTGTCTCATTATTTTAGGATTGTGTTGTAGGCATCAATTCTAAATGTGATTTGTAAATTCCAGTACAGATCCAGAGACCTTGAAATATCTTGTCACTGTTGTTTCAACACCTTAATTTAATATATTGTATCTTGACTTGGCACCTTTTTATAGTAGGTTACATCATGACCATTGCAAAGCAATGACACGGAACCAGGCAAACAGGCGAGATAGGTAGCCTGAGAAAGTGAGAACGAGAGAAACGGGGATCAGATCTTTAGAGTATATGTCAAAGAATGTTTATCATGGAGTCATTCATATAAACATGTTACACACATAGTTGCTGCCTGCAAGTCCCTGATAAGGCCTGAGAGGTTGATGAGACCCGGCCTTGATGAACTGCTCGTCTGCTGTTATCTCCTCTTCCTGGGCTAGTTGGCAATGGGCAAAACATTCATCGTAAAAATATCTAAACATATATAGTCCACATTTTCTTCCAAATCTTTTTATGTAGACTGAAGTGTCCAATGATTTGCCTTAGTTTATTAAACCCCAAGAAAGTTGGCCCATCATTTTTAGAAGTTTGCAAAAACAGTGAATTCCGCTCCTTTAAGATGCCTCCCAAAGCAACACCAGACAGGCAATTCCTTATTAGAATACACTGTATTCACTAACTAGGACAACTATTAGACATTCCTATCTTGTTCCATCTTGAAGATGTAAAGTCAGAGACAGTAGCTCCATCTGTTGCTGCAGTTTGTTAGTCATCCTTTAGTCCTTCATCAATAGTCATAAGACACTGTTGGTTGGATATTACAGGTTGTTGGACTGCTGTCAGCATTGATGACAAGGGATTTGAAAACTCCAACAGCACTACTGTTTCTGATCCACCATTTATTGAAAGGAATCATTCTAATCATGCAGTTTACCAACCACAGACTGGATGATGGTCTGTTACATTGCATGACTCATAATATTTCATATTATCTCTAACATCCAACAACACAAACATAACACATACTGTAATATGTGGTTACCTACTACCTTACTGCTTTAAAGGGTTTACAGACTGTCAATTTGGGTTTGAGTAAAATAAAGTGACAAATCTTTTGTCCAAAATAATAATAAATACGCTTCCTTCAGGTTACTTACCAACAGAAGTGGCAAGCATACACCACAGGCCTCACAGGCAGAGTAAGGAAATTACATATAAATAAGTTCACTTGAAATCTCCAGTTTCTAAAGCAGCAGCACATTCATTAATCTGAAATTTGCTTGCACTCGTTTTATGATCAGATTTAAAGGTTTGAACTTGTATTAACAAGGGCCTATATCTCCAAACATTGAAACATTCTCCAAAATATTAGAAACTTTAAAGAATGTTCTGATACTACCCCCACACCCACCCACCTTTCTCTTTGATATCAAATCGAGAGTATTCTGCTGTTATTGGCCTGATAATCATCAGCTTTACACATTTTCTCAACATTTGGTGATCATTAAATAATCTTACCAATGACAACACAAGCCATGTTTAGGAATTTGTCATGTTTTAATTCACGTTATCTGGCAGTTCAGCAGGGGGAAAAAAACAAACAAACAAAAAAAACAACAACAACCCTAAAACGCAGTATGAAAAAGGGAATTTTGCTATACTAGCAGATATACAGTAATTATCTGCTCTGGTTAGGGACCACACACTGTTCAAATGACCTAACTGAATGGCACTTAAGTGCACAGAGGAGTGATAGTGAACATGAAAATGTGTGGGCCCAGCAGGCTCAGGGTCCCACTGACCAAGTTCTTTTACACTGTCTGTCAAGATGTGTGACTCACTGCTACAGTTCTTGAAATGAGGCCTTTTAAGGATATACCTTTTATATCAGAACTACATGAGTCAGAGTGGTTTGCCATGTTAAGTGGAATGAGGAGTAGGAAGCTTCTTGTTAATATAATGGGTATTCTCAGATGTTAGGTCTGACATCCAGCTTGTAAACAAGTATAAAAATTAACTGACCCAAGCTGTGAACCCAGGAGTGCACAGACATATTCATATCCAAGTGCATGTCAGTATGCGTCACAAATGTTCAGTTAAATAGGTTCTATATCCTTCACTGCAAATCAGAACGATGTATTAAAAAACAGACAAAAACGTAGCTGCATGTGTGCTTCCCTATAAGCCGATTGTGTAGGATCGTCCTGCGGGGTTGTGGATGGCAGAGCAAATGGGCTCAGTGACAGCCCACTCGTACCACACCTTCTTCCCATTGTTGCACCTCCAGAACCTCACGCACACGTCATCTCCTCCAGACAAGGGGATGGGCTGCTACAATGAAAAAACAAAACAAAAAAACAATCAGCTTCATTTACAAACCTGTACAGAAAAGACCAGTACAAATTCTGAGCTCCGATGTCTTGAAATATGAATCCATTAATCTGGGCAGTGAAACCTAATTTCTTCACACACGCAGCAACATTAGAACAAATACATATTAACAACATTATATTTTAATATAATATTATTGTAGCCATTTTCAAACCTCTCCAGAACGCTGATGGAGCTGTGACTTTATCAAACACTCAAATGCAGATAAGTCAGGAACCAAATTTCTTTGATTCAAAACAAACCCCTTTCTCTGCACTCTGTCAAGGATTATTTATATTCTTTGAATACTAAAGTGCTTCAAATGGGAGAAACATACTGTCAAGGTAGTCTATAAACTATACAATTTATTTCTAATTGTTTTTCTAAGTATAGGACAATGTATGTTAATCTTGAAGATATGCCATGTTATATACTATATATATTTAAAAGTTTCCTATATGCTGCTTAGTCAGAACTGCAAGGTCTAATCACAAAATGATAAACAGCGGCATCACCATGACAGCGTAAACAGTGAGACAGTGAGTGGAGTAATAATGTTTGCAAGAATCTATGTGAAAAAACCCTGAGGCTAGCCTGGGTTTGGATGCTCCTGCAGCGCTAAGGGGCAGTCCGTGACAAAACCTTAGTCTATTTGTGCTTTTCCACTGCGTGGGACCAGCTCACTTTTACCGTGTTGCTTTTCCACTAGCACAGCTCCTCCGCAAAATGGAGCCGGTCGCGTCGCAAATCTGTCTCTGACGGGAACTACAGGCTTTGGAAAACACCAAAGCTGGCTGTTAATTTAGACGCTGTTTACTTGTTATGTATTTGTGTGTTGCTTTTTTTTTTTTTTTTGGACTGAACACGGTTCTGTGCCCTAGTTTTCATGGAGCAGTTTTCCTTGTTGTACCTTCGGGCTTTGCTGGAGATTTTCGGCGGCCATTGGCCCAATGGGTGAACCTCTTCAAAACCCCTCAAGGTTATGTTATGAGCTGCCGTTGCGAAATAAATATAAATGTGAAACCTGCAGTAACTTCAGAGATTTTACAAGCAGCAAGTTTATGCTGGGGCGGCATGGTGGCGCGGCAGATAGTGTTGCAGTCACACAGCTCCAGAGAGCTCCTCTGTGAGGAGTGTGGTGTGTTCTCCCCGTGTCTGCGTGGGTTTCCTCCAGGTGCTCTGGTTTTCTCCCACGTTCCAAAAAACACATTTGTAGGTGGATTGGTGCCTCCAAAGTGTCCATAGGTGTGAGTGTGTGAGTGAATGTGTGTGTCGCCCTATGAAGGACTGGCGCCCCCTCTAGGGTGTGTTCCCACCTTGCGCCCAGTGCTTCTGGGTAGGCTCAGGACCCACCACGATCCTGAATTGAATAAGCGGTTTCAGACAATGAATAAATGAATGAAAGTTTGTGTTGAAGCTCTGCATTTCGTGGTGCTTGACAGGTCTCTTAGTTTACACGATTTAGTACCTACACAACTTGGTTGGAGCCATAACCGAGCAGGGACTGAAAAAGGAGACTCCTGCTGAGGAGACCCAAGAGATTGGATTCCTCCAATTCCAAGAGAGTTGCACTGAATACATTGCATTTATTGAGGCGAGTAACGTAAATATAAAAGTAACTCTGATTGGTTCTGTGGCAGACCTCATGTCAAGCCAAACTTGTGGTGCATTTACGCAGCTTTGTTTTTAAATGGGAGTCATCAGCTGCACTCATGAAGTGAGACTGAATGGGGGTAGACGGAGCAGCTAAAAAGTTGAGCAGAGCAAACATAATGCATCCATCCAATTAGATGAAAGACCAGTCTTTCAGAGTTCAAAATGGACTCAAAAGGGCATGAATTCATTTGGATGAGTCAACTTCAATTGGAGAACAACTTTATTATGCCCACATGCAGCATGCTAAAGTGGGTATATGCGCTCAGGTCAGTTGCTGTGCCAGAGCAGCGTAAATGTAGTGGTAGCCCCTATTTTGCAGTAAGGTACTGATGTGACTGTACCTTAGCCCACGCTAACAGAACTTACTTTGAGAGGGAAGAGGATGGGGAACCAGGAGAACATTCCTGGGGAGTGCGTCTCTGGTCTTATACCTGAAACAAGAAACAAACTTTGAATTGATGCTTCCACAGCCACGGTCTTTGCTGCTATGCCATAAAGTCTGAGACTTACTAAGCATGACGTCTTTGTATAGTGTGGTCTCGAAATATCCAGCGAAACCGTGAAGCACCGAGTTACAGCCCACAGTGAAGCGCAGACACTGATATCTGTTATTGTTCATATCTGTGATAGGAAAAGACAAAAGAGAATTAAGCCTTGGGTGAGACATGAGTTCTCAGAGTACATTATATCAGTAGTGAACAAATTTAGAAGCTTATTAATAACTCTAAAGAAAATTAGAAGGGTTTATTTCATAGATGTATCTGCAGAAAGGTTGGAATGGGGTACTTCACCTGAGGTGGGGTGCACAAAGGTAAAGCAGGGTTTAGGGTCAGCAAGCTGGTGGAAGTTGTGTAGCCTCACAACATACGGCGTCTCAAAGTGGCACTCGGGGTCCTTGTCCCTCTCCCGGCAGCTTCGCACTTCATTATAGAGCTTAGATGAGGATAAAGGTGCCAGAAATGAGGTGTAGGAACAGGGAATGCTCACTCCATCATCTGGAAAATGCAACAAACTGATGTAAATGCTATGAACGTTTTCAAACATGTAGAGCATGTTTATAATTTGTCTTGCAAACTTACAACCAATAACTTTTAGAAAGTTCAAACCACAAACAATAGCCTTAGAAGCCATGGCTGGTAGAGGATGTTATGGAACATTGCATTAATTTGAACCAGTAAAATTAAATAAATAATCGTCTACGTGATTTTTTTTTTGAAGGTCATTACCTCCATGTACCTTTTAACCACTGACTTTGTTTGTAACAAAGTCCTACTTATATAACAGAATATGTTCAGAATTTAGCAATCATCTGCCATTCCATTGTTATGTGCACACTGGATAATTGAGGCTCATATAAATAATGTGAATCAGCCTTTCCGACATGAAAATACTTAGATCCAAATATTGGTGATGGTCACTTGGAAGCCTGCTTGAATATTGGTCCCATTTAAAAAAAAAAAAAAATAAAAAAAATAAAAAAAAAATAAAATAAAAAGCTTTTGCTGAAATGATATGGCACCTCTGATCTAAAAGAACACAATATAACTATTAACCTGCAGCTAATGTACAGTGTACACGTTACCATCATAGTGACAAGTGCGGACAGTGTGAAACGCTCCACTGATTAATACAGAAAACTGTTGTGTGGCATATGCTGCTGGTTACCACGTCTGCTGTGCAAACCACTTACATAAGCTGCGATAAAATGCTCACTTGACTCATTATTGTATATTGCAATAATTCTAAAGATTGTTTGTATAAATTTACATTATCGCCCAAGCCATAGATTGATTAACGTAAAATTAAGGCAGGTTAATAAAAGGGTGGCACAGTAGCTCGGTGGTTTGCATGTTTGTATCTCAGCGCTGGAATCTTGAGATAAAGTTCCATCTGGGTGGAGTTTCCATGGTCTCTATGTCTGCATGGGTTTCCTCCAGGGTCTCCAGTTTCTTCCCACAGTCCAAAACAGGGGTTAGGTGAACTGGCTCCTCTAAACTGTCCTGGTTTGTGTGAATGAGTGTGCATATGAATGAATGTCTGTATTTGTGTGCCCAGATATGGATTGTCTCACTATCTTCCTAGTGCCCAATGCAGTGCTCCAGGTGGATGGTCGTTCCTGCTTGAGAGTACAGTGTGTGTTTGGCTTCCGCTTATCACCAGCGTGTGTGTGTAGATTGAATGTTAAACAGAATGGCGTTTTTGTGCAGTGTTTAGAGCAAAAATATCCGTATATCCTTGTACCTTTGAGAAAGTGCTGTGCTCCATCAAGGCACTCGGGTGAGAGCTCGTTGTCGCCAAAGGACCCTAAAAGCTCACTGACGAGGATGTCAGCTTTCTCCGGGGCTGCCCACTCCCGCATATCACATGACACCACAGTCACCTGATCTCCCCATTCCTCAAACTTCCAGTTCTCCAGGCTGAAATAAATAGTAATAAGAGATAAATCCCAGAACCTTTTAAACGATGACTTTTAAATTTGATTATGAATAAATTAGGAAAATACACATACGTGATGACAGCATTGGGATTCTTCTCCACAGCATACACACGCAGCTTCCTGTCTGCTTGCTTGGCGGCACGTAGTGAAGCATTAACCAGAGGGCCGCGTCCAGCTCCTAGCACCATCAGCACCCTGCCAAAACACATGATTTGTTCCTAGTCAAAAGGAATACCTGCACAATATACAGTGTATTAACCAATAACATCATATTGGCTCTGCAACACTGCGGGGCTCAAGGCAGTCACACAGGCAAATTGATTTACATTAGCAATTAATTAAATGTAATAGTAAGCACTATTCAAAGTAACATTAGCTGTTATCAGTTGGGGGTTAGTTGCCTGATCAAAAGTAAAGTCAAAGCATGTCAGAGATGCCTCATTAACACCCTAGAAACTTCTAATTAACTTCTTGAAAAACCATTATGTATAATGTCAACAAAAAAAAAAAAAACCTGTAGGCTTGACAAATAAATAACCATTCATCCCTGGGAACGGAGAGGAGTCTCCTGGAGCACGTCCACCAAAGAAAATCAATAATAATTTATCATACATTTTCACTAGCACAAGAATGCAAAGTGTTCAAAATTCAGCAGAGTAAGACATGATGTAACTGACTATTCAGTTAGAAGCATCAGTTCAATACAAATATAAAACAAAACTTGCAATACCATTAATGAAGGCTCCCCAAGGCAACAGTAATTTGTTAAATGCATAAACCACCAGTAGCTCCTTCAAAAAGCTCACTGCCAGCCAGGCAGCTTTGTTGTTACACTCATATCTCATATCATGTTAAGCTGACGTTGATTTTGTACAAACATAGCAGGCTCCTGGGACTACAAAAGCTCGAAAACCTAGAATCAATCGTCCAATTCGCTTCTCTATCAAAAAGCTTGCAAATTCTGACATGAATGGTTTTGGATTTCAATTAAATCCACTGGGCATATGCGAGTAATGCGAGAAAACAGCTTTGTCACCCCCTGGTGGCACTTCCTGTTGGCTTCAAACAGACTGGAGACGGATCCCGTTCATGGATATTGGGCTTTTTTTTGTGTGTCAAACAACTTGACATTCAACGCCTACATTTCAGGTAATTTTTGTTCCTGGTTAATTTAAAGCAAAAAAAAAAAAAAAAACTTAAAATTAGCCAAGCAGAGATAATTATCTTGAACGGTGCTGAGCTGTAAATAGTCACATCGTTCTCCTTTGAGAACAGAGCATTTAACATCACTCAAAGAAAATATCCAAATTGCCACTAATCAGGACCACTTAAAGAACTCCTTGACACTGTTAAATAGTGTCCATTCCTTGGCTATTTTTCATTCCACTCACTGGTGTATGCCTTTTCCATCAATCACCACATCTAACAGTCGTATCAGACATGGTACTGTTAATTGCTTTAACTGTTCATTATATATTTGGAGCAGATCCTATCTATGTAATTTGCTAAAAGTCTTCTTTAGTGTCTGGTTAAAGTTGTGTGGCATCACGTCACTGGGTCAACTGAAACAGCAGGGAGACTGCATTTAATCAGTAGCAGTATGCGCATGCGCACACACACACACACTGCCCACTACACAAATTAAGGCTGATTTGACAACAGTTTTTTGGTATCCAATCCATTCCCAGCATCAGACCCATATATGACGGTAGGGAAAAGAGAACAGCCCGTGTGGTATGACATAATCAAAACTTCCTTACAACCTCCTTCTCACAGGCTGACTGGCTCTTTTTGCTTAAGAGTTTATCTATAAACAAACTATGTTGAGCATTATGAGAACTCCATTCATATATCAACCTGTGTTTGGTATCTTATTTAAAACATTTCTGTTTTTAATTGCACTGCAAGTTTCCTGGACTGCTAAACCTGTTCCGTAATGGCTAGAAAGTTTATAAAGTTAAAATAAACACTGTGTTCAAAATTAAATACTTCTCAATATTTTATCATTTATTGGTCCAAAACCTGGATAGGACAGAGCACAGACCCAGATTGCAGTCCATCTATTAGCAAACCCTGTGCCAAGTCATGTTAAATCTACACTGGCTGGATAAAATATAATGGGTAAAATTTAAATTCCTTACAATCCCACTTTATACTTCCAGAACCAGACTGTTCAGCCCTAGTGAATGGTATTAATAAAAGCAGAATTTCAGACTACTTGTGGTTATCAGATAAATATGAAGAAGAAACAGGCCTAAAATATACCCTGCAGAATCTGCCATGGTAAGTTGCAGGCTGGTAAAGTGACCCACTTCAATGACACAAAGTATATGGTTAGATTGTAGCACGCAAACAAAGAAATTGTACTTGAAAAGACTTGCTGGAAAAAGTGGATGTTCATGTAGAAACTTCTAAATTATATGGCTATTGTTATGGGATGTATTAACACATTAAGCTTTCGTCTCAGGTGGGCTTCACCAATAAATAAAGCTCTGCAGTGAAGTAGAAATTCCTGGCAGCAGAAGCGTAAACCTGAATGTGAGAACACTTACTGTACATTAGTTTCTTTTTGCTCCTCTGGAACTCTATCTAGCAGGCATTTATACAC
This sequence comes from Hoplias malabaricus, assembly GCF_029633855.1. Lineage (NCBI taxonomy): Eukaryota > Metazoa > Chordata > Actinopteri > Characiformes > Erythrinidae > Hoplias > Hoplias malabaricus. Next base: position 19,887,409 of record NC_089808.1, read on the forward strand.
CGCCTGGAGGGAGAGATGAATTACTCAAATCAGTGGAGCGTTATAATACAACAGCACCAAATGCAATACAACAAACTAAAACACATTTCACAGGTGTGATGTATGTGAACTGAAACACACAAAAGGAACACCACAGCAGCTGAGCCCCTTTTCTCTACTTTCCACTCACCTGTTGGTATTGCGAATATTTAATGGGGTCTTTCTCAAAGACCTCATACGTCTGCGACTCCAAATTGTCCATTAGAGGCTGGAATCAGACATAAAACACTAAATGAGAATAATCAGATAACATAAAAATGTGACATTACAAAGACCCACAAGCTGCTTGTTGAAGTGTACAGGCAAGAGTCCAGCTAATGAACTGTCTGACCGATATTAGCTTAGTAGTTTCAATCACTGCTGATTCAAGTTCATTTCATACTGTAGTAATACCGTAATAAAAAAAGCATTCATCTGTGAGCTTTATAATTTCACGCTCATGTGCCAGTCACAGACAGACACACACACAAAAGAAAACCCCACCATCATGGCCAGAATACCAAAAGAAAATAAAAGTAGAGGAAAACAAGTGAACCTTTAGCCTGAAGATAAAGTATAAACACCTAATGTGAACTGTGTAAATGAATAAATATAACATTTAAATAAACACAAAAACAGGATTTTTATTACAGGACACACTATTGAAATATGTAGAAAATAATTACTGAATAATCACAATTTAAAAAAACCTTTAAAACTCAGTGAAATCACTGCAAGCTTTTGTTGTTTATGTACAGGTCAGTAACCGCACATATCCCTGACATTTTAAACATCTCAGCTCTCATTATGGTCCAGTTTAAATTTGTTGGAATTGCAGTAATGTTCGTTTGATATTTTAGGAATGCAGATGATTAAAGCTGATAATTCATAGATATTTCTTTTGCCGGTGTCAGAAAGAAACAAAACACATGAATAGTTACACGAATGTGTTTTTTTTGAGTAACTAATTACAGTTACTCTATTAAAAATAAATACAAACCCCACAGCCTGAACATGCAAACCTAGTGATTCCTCTATCGGCTTATTAAAACCAGTGGAAATTAAAGTGTGTGCGTGTGTGTTCATTTCATCCTATTGGTGGAATAACCACATAGGAGGTCAGCAGAAAGAGATTAATTTTAAATAAAACAGCTTAAACCACCAAGGCCTTTCATTTTTGAACATAGTTTCTTTTTGTCAGAATTGTATATTTTTTTAACAGCGTGTCATATCTGCTCCACAAATGCCATCAAGAGTGCATCTGAATTGTTTAAATCAACAGGTCTAAATCATCAAAACAAATGACTGGGTGTACTCCTGCTTTGCTGGAACAAAGCTTTACTCACCCTTTGTTTATAAGAAAACGCCTATACTTTAGAACCAGAATTTAGACAGTTTTCATGTCCGTTTCAGTTTAATGCACCTACTTGTAATGGAGACTGTAGGTAGTCCTCATAGCCCTTGGCAAACAGCTCGTATGCGTTGGGCGCTGGACGGTTCTGGTTGAGGTACTCCAGGTACTGCAGATAGGAGCGGAAGTCTTTCTCACTGTGGCGACTTGTCCCTGTAAATATGAACTGAGCCTCCAGCTGGCAGGGACAAGAAGAAATTACTTTATTAACACTGGGCTATTTCTTTTAAATTACCAATTCATTTGAAATGACAGAAAGCTGACAAAATTTCAAGGGATTTTAGCACACTTCATGTTACTAGCATTGCATTAAAACACAAACAATAAACAATTTTCCTTTTCTTTTCTCTGATTCGTAAATACTAATGCACAAGAGAAAAAAATTAAGTTCCAGAATGAAACAATTTGTAAAAATTCATTACACTTACAATGACCAACCACCTTCCTTTTTTACGCTCTAAGTTCATTCTCTCAGCTCCATTGACCATACAATTACAGACTGTAGTCAACTTGTTGCTCCTCATACATTGTTTGCCCAGTTTCACCCTGTTCTTTAATGATCAGATCCTACAGAGGACAATCACAGACCACTTATGAAGTGGTAGATCAATCTCAGCGCTCAGTGTTTAGTGTGTGTGTGTGGTGTTGGTGTGTTTGTGTGTTGTTCTGGTACGAGTGGAACAGACACAGCAGTGCTTCTGAAGACTGTCACACACCTATCTCATTGGTCCCCCATGTAGATCATTGAACAACAGTTTGAAAACAAAGTGTGCAATAAACAAATGGACTACACTCTGTAATTGTAGAACTACGAAGTGCTGCTGTATGGTCTCTGGAGATGAGAGGATGGACTGTGAGCGTAGAAACAAGCAGGTGGTCATAATATTATGTCTGATCAGTGTATATAGAAGTGCATTCTACCAGCTATTGTATGCTTACAATGATCTTTATGGAGTTATTTTTCACTAGTCTAGCACCAGCCCAAATTCATCTTTTAATAGAAACAATTTTTAACTACTGATGATTGTTTCCCACAAGAAGTGCATTGAAATATCTTGTGAATGTTTAACAAAACATACTTCTCAGATTCAAGTCCTTGAGTGCCTACCTTGAACAGGCGGAATATTATTCGTTGATGTGCTTTTGAGAGGACTGGAAATCCCTTCTTATTGGTCAGAAATATGCTAGTGGGAAGAATGGCAGCTTTGATTGGTTCCCCAAGCCACTTGTCAATGACAGTGTCAGAGGGCACGTCCGCACCAACCTCAATAGCTTTAGGAAGATGGAAGAAATTGAATTTCAGACTTAAACATTATTTATATTAAAATGTAGCTAGACTTTAAACATGAACAATAATCAAATTTCTGTTCAAACGATAAGCTCACCAAGACAAATCCTTTTATTGTAGTCACAGAGGGTCCTGAATGAATGCCACCTAATGGAGTATCAGAGGAGAAATAGATTAGGAACATGTTTTGCTCATGCTAAATTTATGAAGCAAGTAAAATATATTGCATGTTCATATTCATTTATTTCATAACATTTCTTATGAACACTGAATAAATTCAAACTTTTTCATGATATTCTAATTTTATATGGCATAGTATTCATGCCAGAAAACTTGAAGTTACCTTTACCCCCTGTCACATTAAGAGTTCCATTTCGAAGAAAAAATGCGATGGCTTCTGGTTATGCTGGTAGCTACATCTAAAATTAAAGGCCTTCTGTCAAGCTCCTGAAGGCCTGACCAGTTAGATACCAAGATACCATGGAAGTGAGGGTAATTGTCTGTTAGGTGTTTCAAGATTTTAACTTGTTTTCAATCAAAATTTAACAGTGAAATAATGGCATTAGTCAAAAATTCAAAAACAGCAAGCATTATAATTAATAATAATAAAAATTTATTTTTATTCAAAAATCTTCAGATATTACCAAAAATATGCATCTGGGATGACTTTAAATAGATAACTTTGTTTATAATATAATGACTATAAAGCGCATATTCACAAACATTTCAGAGAATAATCATTGGCCATACATTCTACACTTTGTTTGCCATTTCTGCTTCTCTGTTCTAATTAAGATTTAATGAGCTGCATATTCAGTTGCACAAGATGGGAGTGCTATTAGGAATCTCAAACACTCTATGTGATAGTTCATGTTACAATAACAAGGGCTCACTTTCCTCCTCCGCAGTCAAGATGAGACCGAGTACTACAGGCTAATGAAAGACCCAGTTATATATCATGTGACCATTTACCTAAAGCTATAACTCAATCTACTGCTTGCTGTCTCATCTCCACTCTAAATGTTGTAATATATAATGTTTCCTCACCAGCCCCAGGTCTTCTCTTCATTGTTGCTGTCATCAATTTGATTCAGGGGCTCATTCTCAATGAGGTCTTCTCGAGTGTCCTCAAGCGCCAGCAGGGGAACTCTGATCCAGAACTAAAACAACAAATTGAGACTAAAATCATCCTGTTCGTAAATAACTAAAATGCTGAATGCCTGTTGGTTTAGAAGTGTATACTAGCGATGCTTTAACTGAGCTTTGAACACAGTTTTTGATCCTGGGTAGCTGTCCTCTCACCATGGAAGAGTGGTGTCCTGTATGGATGTGGTTGAGCAGAACACGGGCCAAGTTGGCACACTGCTGGCCCTTCAGGGGGATCATGAAGGCTGGAAGGCCCAGATAAGCACAGAAATTCAGCTCCTGTACCAGCGCCTAAAGCAGGGATGCAGAGTTAATTATGAGTGCTGCGCTGATCCAAAACACTGACAAAAGCAAGTCTTGCTACTTAAAGTTTAGGAACAAGTCCAATAGCTGGTCACAGTTAGACACCAGACATTCAGACATCTGCTCCAAACAACTGCAGCGTCTCTGCTCAAGCGGTGAGGAAGAATGTGGCTTTTCAACTACAGCAAAGTCTTGTACATAGCAATATTGATACCTGTTAGATGCAGTTCACATGAAAAACAACAGGAAAAGGGTTAATAATGCATGATCCCACTACCTAAGGCAAGTCAGTTACATCTGCCAAAGAGGTTTTTTGTGATACACTCTAAATAAAAGAAGAATAATTATGGCAGCAACAAAATTAGAGTTGATGAAAAGGTATGCTTTTAATTTTAAGGTAGTCAAATCAATACAAAACAGAAATAAAATGTCTTGTTTAAGAAAGCTGTTGAATATCACAACTACAGTATGATAACCTCAACAGAAAACGGCTTTAAAAAATAATATATAAATAAACACCTGTCTACAAACGAATGATTAGAGGTGACCAACAACTCAAATCAGCATTTGACAGAAATAAATGTTCTATCTCTTTTTAGTGGTGTCAACATTCCTTTTTAAACATTTAAACACTTAATTAGTCCCAAAGAGGTAGTTTTCAATTCAAATTTGACATTCCAGCTTAAAATGATGTAATATTTATTAATATTCTAGTATGTGTAGGAAATATAACTGTGGCAACTTTAATAACAAAAAAGCAAATTCAAACATTTGTATTTTAGTGTAAAAAGATTTCTGAATTTCATTCACACCACCCACACTCCACTACTGCTTCTCTTTAATCCACTGTAACCTTGTACTCTTCTATTGAGGTGTTACTGCTGGGATTCATTTGGCTTTTCTAAAAGGTAGATGTCATTTCATTCAGCCCATTTCTTACATTTCTGTCACAGACAATGACTCCTCTTTTCCAGTCAGGCCAAGTCTGTGCTAGTTGCTAGTCTTGTGCAGTCGCATAGTGTGCAAGGGAAATCTTTGCCTCCAAATCACTTTTCAGACCAGTCGCAGCATATTAAACGTTTGAGTTTTTTCAACCTGACTTTGAATGTAGTGTAAAATCTTCAGCAACTCAAGGCTGAAGGAATCCCTTCAACAGCCAATGAGAACAGAGCACAGAAAGTAAACACAGATGTGTGCAGCGGAGCTCTACAGTGGAGGACCGATTAAACGCTAAAACTACTAAAAGCTACAATACATTACATAGTGCTGGATGCACATGTCCCGAAATAACCAGTATTACTTGCTGGAGAACACAGTGAGCCACAAAACACACGGTTAGAGTCTATTCTAATTTACCATTCCACCTTAAATGACGGAGCACTATGGCTACTGCTAACGTTTTGGAACCATTTAAGGTGGAACGTAGCCTCAAGTATGTTCTATCTTCTCATTTCGAGCTCGCTCTGCAGTGTGTAGAGACAGCACTATGCTTTCCCATCCACGACCCAAAGACATTTTTATTTTTTGGATCTACACAAATAGCAGCGCAAACGATAACCATGTTGTATGTCCATATTTGTCTCCCAGGAAACCTGAGTTTTGTGTTTGGTTGGGTAGTTTGGGGTTGTTTAGTGAATTATCCCTAGGTCTGTAGTGTGTGCCAGATATGTTTCCAGTCTGCGTAAAAACTGACAAACTGAATTGTGAGATGCCCAGTTTGTTTATAATCTGCACTGACTTTAAAAGTCGTGTAGTGTCTCCAGGGCTTTAGTATGACGGCAGCATTTTACTCCAGGGTTGTACAAGAGTTGATATATATGATACATAAAACTTTTTACTTACTGCCTCTGAATTCCTGCGCTCTGTGGTCAATTCGGAGTCTGTGTCTATCCATGGTGAGAGCTTTCCCACTATGAGTGTGTTCCAGTCTGGGGGGAAAAAAAACAACAACAACACATTGCAGTGATTAAAGACTATATTGTAATAGCAAAACCAGATTTGGTATAGATCAAGCAGACAGAAACCTTTCCTAGCCTGTATTAACAACTCTATTCACAGAAGAACCTTCTTGCTGCAGTGCAGGAATTCATTTATTGTTTTTTACCACTCTGATAAGTACAAGCACACAATTATTGGCTCCCCTATAGATTGTCTGGTAGTGCTGACTGATCTGTAGTGGTGTCACAGAATCCATAATCTCAAGCCTGAACAACCTGCATACAACTGAAATAAAATTGGAAAACCTCTCTGGTAATCAAAACCACCGCTATATTGAAACTCTTCAGATAAAACCAAATGCTCTCTGGTATAAATAAATTGACCTACACTGCTGGAATAGTCAGTCATGCCTGCCCCTGCACAATGAGTTAGTGAAAAACCGCACCCCCCTTGTAGACTTTGTTTCCCTTGGCCCGGACCAAACGGTATCACACACACTACACGACTGAGGATAAAGTACATGACCCCAAACTCCCCAACCAAACATGCAACTTGCATTTCCTTCAAAACACAGATAAATGCGGAAGTACTACTTTGATGTGGTTATTGTTTGTGCTGTTATTTGTGTAGATTTACAAAAAAAAAAAAAATAAAAAAATAAAAAAAAAAAAGTAAAATGTCTTTATGGTCATTAATGGGAAAACATAGCGCAGTGTCTACACATTGCAGTGGAAGCTGGAGATTAGTAGAATAGCACATAGTTGCGGCTACGTTCCACCTTAAATGGCCAGTGTTGCGTAATTTAAGGTGGAATGGAAAATTATAATTCAGTTGGAATAAAGGCTGTAAAAGCATGTTGGGTGGCGCACCATGTTCTCCTACAGGTAATACTTGTTATTTGGGGAAATGTGCATTCAGCACTATGTAATATATTGTTGTTTTTCATAGTTTTACCGGTTAATCTGTCCTCTACTCTATAGCTTCAATTTTTCATGGCTCTGAAACTTTGTGTTGTATGTGTTGTTAATGAAGAATTAAATTTTGTTCATGGGGGTGGGCGATATAGAAAAATACATGATTTTTTTTTTTTTATAAAGACTTCTTTTTCATGCTGGTTTTTAACCTCTTAACACTCCAGGTATTTTTTCCATTTTTGACCTGAAATTACATACCCTAACCTTGAGTAATAAACTAGAAGCAATTTTTTAAGTAATGCTTGTTGAGCTTCAACCCTGATTGATCAACAGACTTGACTGACGTGTTGTTAAAGCTGAGGGCCCAAGCTACATGGCCATAGCAGAGAGCCACAGGAACATATTTTAATTATTATTATAATTATTTTTATTTGTTGCACTTTATCTGAACAGTTTTTTTTTCCATTTTTGAGAGTACTCTTTACACATACATGAGGATTACTAATGAGTGGATTGGTCTTGTTTTGAAGGGGACAACCTATGAAAGTGCAGGCATGCTTTGTGTGTGTTTGTATCATTTGTGGCCTCTTCAGGTTTCGTGGTGCCTCAGATTTTTATTTTATTTTTTTTGCGAGGAAGAGATCTCATGTATGGAATTCAGTAGTTATAAATTTTAGAGTACTGACATACATTATCTGTGTTCTGAGAGTCTGCCCATTGATGTGTAATATGTACCCAGCATGTAAACAACTTATAAGAACTGCAGCGTACTGAATGTGCATTAGCACGATCCAACGACATCCCTGTGATGGTGTATCATGGATAAATTCTTATCCTCCACGATCTGATATCATGTATCGCAAAGCCCAAATTGTTTATTCAAGCTTATTACAGAACACTGCTTTAACAAAATAAAATCTATAAGTATAGCAATATCTGGATTTATAGGCACTTATTTAGTATAGATCGTATTGGCAGAGAGTTGAACATGAAATATCGGTATTGGAAGGGAAAAAAAGTGGCATCAATGCATCCCTAGATTGTATTGAAGTACGAAGGCACCAACTACGAACAGTGCATGGCTAAAAAGAGGCAGACAAACTCCCAGCAAGATTAAAAATAAAATAAATAAGTAAAAATTCCCAAATTTAATACGCGAAAAAATTTACAGTACATGCCTCAAAATGTACAAAATGAATATATTTCTTCATTAATCCTAATCAAGGTAAAATGTTCAATGAATTGTGATATTGCTTTATAGTCATATCACCCAGTACTACTTCAGACTTCCTGTGCTAAAATAACATTACCCCATCTGCCCATTTAAAACTTATCCTGTTCGAATGGTACCAATTTTGTACTGCAATGTAGAATAGAATGATAGTGTTACTATACAAACTTAGAGATATTAAAGTCAGCACAAACAGTGACATCTCTCACGCTTTCCTACCTCTTCCACAGAGCAGCAGGTCTGAGCGTGTTTGAGCTCCCGGTCTGGCCTTAGCTGGGTCCAGTTCATATTCTCTTCGAAACCGTGGATGGAACAATGGCATGCACAAGAAATCAAATCTGTGAAGCAGAGAAGTTAGAATAAAAATGTAAAAAAAAAAAAAAAAAAAACTTTCAGATTGAAAGAAAATGTATATTACCCCCCAATATTTAAGGGGCATCACGCAACTTTGTGCTTTAAAAAAAAAAAAAAACTCTCCATTAATAATTTAATTTTATCCATGTGGTGTTGTTTTTATGCAAGAAGACATATCATTAATGATATAGGCAGTCAGTGTGAAGCTTGAGAATTTCTGCTTTAAAACTGTAGTATTCCAAACACTGTCTCAAAGCAGTATTTTTTTGAAAGGGAAAAAGTGACTTTATTTTATTAGCCATCTATTCCATTTTTGTAAACTTTCACCAGCAACTAAAACTAACCAACCAATCATTTTTGCCTCTGTCATGGGCATGGCCACAACTAGCCAATCAGCTTGCTGTATCCATGTCTCAGCACAAAACTGTGCAGAAACACTGAACACAGGCCTCTGCATCTGACTGAATACACAATATTTGTGGACACCCCTTAAAATGTCAAATTCAAACTGAGTTTCTGACATTCGAGTGTAGGCATGTAACTGTTTTCTAAAGTTTCAGCTCATGTATGAGAGAGTGAAACTCTCCATGCTTCTTTTTTCCCTCAAAATGAGAGTTTAAAATCTGTGTTAGAGTTTGATTCCCGCTCTGGGTGACTGTCTGTGAGGAGTGTGCTGTGTTCTCCCTGTGTCTGTGAGGAGTATGGTGTGTTCTCCCCGTGTCTGCGTGGGTTTCCTCTGGGTGACTGTCTGTGAGGAGTATGGTGTGTTCTCCCCGTGTCTGCGTGGGTTTCCTCTGGGTGACTGTCTGTGAGGAGTGTGGTGTTTTCTCTCCGTGTCTGCGTGGTTTTCCTCCAGGTGACTGTGAGGAGTGTGGTGTGTTCTCCCTGTGTCCACATGGGTTTCCTCCGGGTGGCTGTCGGTGACGGGTGTGGTGCTCTCCCTGAGTCTGTGTGGGTTTCCTCTCACCATCCAAAAACACATGTTGGTAGGTGGATTGGCAACCTAAAAGTGTCCGTAGGTGTGAGTGTGTGAGTGCTTCGCTGATAAGGACTGGTGCCCCCTCCAGGGTGTATTCCCACCTTGCGCCCAATGATTCCAGGCAGGCTCTAGACCCACTGCAACCCTGAACTGGATAAGGGTTACAGATAATGGAAGAACTGAATGAAAAATCTGTGTTAGCATTTTTCTGAGTAGAAAATAAAATGTTTGTTGATTGCGGATTTTTTTTATTACTGGAAAAAACAGAAACAGCAGTCTAAATAAATAAAAAATAAATAGATAAATAAATGTATTAATTAAAAATAAAAAATGTTGTCACATCTTTTGTGTATAGTCCATTCATTCATTTTCTGTAACCACATCATCCTCCAGGCCTGACTCTAAATTACTGGTTGCAAGGCAGGAACGCAGGCTTTCACAGCAAATCCACCTACCAACCCGTGTTTGGACCATGGGAAGAACAGTGTCACGTTGTAGTTCTGTAGTTTTTTTTTTTTTTTTTTACATTTTCATTTAGTTTGTTTCAATTTGCATTTGGTGTTAAAAGACTTACAAATGAGCAGATTCAGACAGCCAGGGTTTCTTATGTCACAAACCAAGGAACCAAGCCCACCACCTGGATTGAATGTGACCATACTGAAGATCACTGTATCATTTTTAGGAAAAGAGATTTAGGGACTGAATCAATGACCAGAGGGCGACTTTATAAGATCACCAGACGACGATGTCCATCTTAACTAGTGTGCAAGTCTGGACGCACTTGATCAAATTACACATTGATTTTTCCACGGAAATTAATTAACTTGCACATCTTCTACATGTTAATGCACACAGCTTAGTTTACATTAAAATGAACCTGTCCCAATAAATTGCGCTCAAAAATAGAGCAAATAGACAAAAGACTGAATTATATTTTAATTTTAAATATTCTTTCTGTATAGAATGTGTCAACGTATTTTCACATGGAAGGTCAAGAAAATGGGTCATTTGCCTAGGATCATTCAAACCACCCACTCGAAGCTAAGCTTTGTCTCCAGCACCCAAATTTTCATTCCACCTTAAATGCGCAGCATATACTACAGCCACATTTAAGGTAGAAATTACCATTTTAATACATAAGCAGGCAAGTTAATCTACTCAAGTAGACTTGCTGTTAGTAATGTGGAAAGCTATATGTAGGCTGTCGAGAAGCTCCTAAACGGCTAAGTTCATCACGTGTAGTGACGGTGCTGTGAGAACTTCTACCTCTTTCCCTGCATTCAGAGCCAATAATCATGGCTAAATCATACCGCGGACTTTACGGGCCTCTTACCCGAGTTTAGCGACGGCAGACAGAGTATCCGCCACTTCGGGAACACAATTTACATCTCTACCGCAGGACACACGGCTCCCCGCGCTGGCGGACGCCATCGCTTATAGACCAGACGAGACAAGGGAAAAATGAAACAGCCGGAAACTATAGTGAAATTGCGGACATTTTGGCTCAACTGTACGATCCACCTACTTCTGGCGACCAAGGGCCTCCTGAGCCAAAATGGCGACCACAGGCTCTTCGGTTTCTTCTTCGCGAAGTCCCGCGATATTTGAAGACGAGATGAGAAAGGATAAACGAATGAACACATGTGCACTTGTTCCCTCTTAAAGGGCCAATATTCGGAATATTTTAAAGTCACAATTTGTAGATTACAGGACATAGATTACAAGAACCCATCCGTGTATGTTGCATATTTAGAGTTAATATAATAATAATAATAAAAATAATAATAATATAGATTCTGTGGGGCTTCTGTACTCTTTTGCCTTCATTTAGTACACATGGCTCTATAACTATCCATTTATTCCCCACTTCCATCTTTACTCACCCTTCTATCTCAGGCCTGCAGCTACAAAGCCTCACCCTGCACTGGTTCCTTGGAGTTTTGACATATAAAACCCTTGCTGTCTGAAATCACCATTTGAGATTTGATATTTGTGCTTGATATGTCTTCTAAAATATATATATTAAAAAACATCAAATGTAGATGTTTACAAGTATGTGTGTGTAGTTTTTGTATATCATACAGTAAGGCAAAATCACCAATCTCCTGTAACCACTTCATCCTGATCAGAATTAATGGCTGCAGTGATGGAACACACCATGAACAGTGCACCAATCCATTGCAGGGCATCTCTCACAATTGAAGTTTAACCTTGTTTCTTATTTTTACATGTTTACATGGTCCTTGATTTTGAGAGTTCTCTTGCCCCTTGAAAATTAATTACCAGATGTAGTGTTTAAAATCACCCCTACAAAATGGGATTACTCTTCAAGAGTCTGCTTTGTCATCAGAATACAAGTAAAAAAGAGTAGTGTGTCAGTGGTTCTCTGCTGCGAGTCTGCGGTGGTATCAGAGAAGTGCTCCTGGACTTTAGTTTAGTTACATATAGGGCGTCAAATGCGTTCCACAATCACATATTATCACTCACTCCTAACTCTCTGTGATATAAAGCTGAATTCAGTTGCATATTTGGTAACTTTTTTTTCAAACCTGCCACTGGAATGTAATAGCGTCAGCATTTAAATGGGACATATTATTCAAAATTCACTTTTTCCACTTGGGTCTCTACTGCTCCTATAAACACTCCAAGCACGGAAAAAACATCCATCCGAGTCACAATAAGAAAATTTGCATAGAACCACCCTGGCACCACCCTTCACCGGTAAACTTTGGATGGGTGGGACGTGACCAGCAACAGCTTATTTGCATAAAGGTGACAGAGCCCTTAAACGGCTCATTCTAAATGGGACTGAAACTGTCAGGAATAGAACTGGTGAGATCTCTTTATGTGAGAGAGATTTTATGCAAAGAACTTCATGAACATATTTTGTATAATCTACAGATCTATTTTAACTCGTTTAAAAAAGGGATAACATGTCCCCTTTAGCAATGTTACAATAGTTATCATAGTTTTTAAAGGAGAATTTACAGACATTTGTGGCTTTATTTGGTCACTTGCAACACCAGTTTCCAGAGATTTACAAGGTATACATAGCCCTTCATTTGAAGTATGCTCCTGAAAAATTTCAAGGGAGACACCACTCACTTTAGGCAAAACGAAGGGATAGACTTAAGTGGTAGGGCTAAGGGGTGAAATGGGATTGACCTTTGATCAAACACTCACACCTACCAACACGTTTTTGGATTGTGGCAGGAACCTAGAGCATGCCGACACAAGGATCGAACACATAACCAGAAAACCCTGCTTACATTTAGACATGGCTGGCAATTCCTTGTACAACAATTTAGCACCCCCGATTTGTTGAAATGGCATTGAACTGACAGTGAAAACAAAGTGATGCACAATTTCAGAGTCTTATTACAGCCTGTAGGGCAACTGGTCTGAATTTAATCTGTTTGTTTTATAGTGTACTGTGGGAACTGCTGCAATTTTTGCAGGCAAGCCATGATTTAGATTGTCATTTACAGTTCACTTCTTAGTAGTTAGATGTATTTGCATTTGTCTGTGTGTGTGTGAGAGAGAGAGCGAGAGAGAGAGAGAGATGGAATAAGAGACAGACATACAGATTCATCCTTATACGTTTAGAGAAAAACCTTGTCAGCATTTTTGTGCTTGCAAGAGTTTGAAGTGTCGCTTCTGGGATTTGCATCAGTCGCTGCCAGGCAAGCACAATATCAAATGTCACAAAGTCGGCATATGTCTTTTGTGTTTGTGTGTTTGTGTGTGTGTGTGTGTGTATGTGTATCCTTTCCTTTGATATATAAGTCCCTGTACAGAGAAGATTTGCTTTCTGTTTGTTTTATTGGTATTGATTTTGCCACAGCATGACCTAGCGAGATTTAACCAAGTGATAAGAGTGTTTTTGTGGAGTCAAAATGGCCCTGCAGGATGTCTGTGGATTTCCAAAGATTGCTCTGTGCCACCCAGCTTCGCCCTCCATTTCTTTTGATGACACTACCCTAGGCTCTTACCCAGCAGGCAATATGAGGACCACATGGGGGAAATGCTTTGAGAAAGATGATGGAAGTCCACTTCACCTCCTTCTGCCGCCTCAGAGGAGCCTTGGTCGAATTCATGGCAGGCATTTGTCTTCATCCTTGGCTACCATTCCGTGCCCTGTTGCCTTGTCCCATGGCACTACAACATTAGGTTTTGCTTTCCAGGGTGGTGTGATAGCGGCTGCTGACACTAGAGCTAGCTGTGCGGGCCTGGTCGCTTGCCCGTCTGCCCAGAAGGTAATCCCCATTCACTCCCATATGGTGGTCACTACTTCAGGCAGTGGAGCCGACTGCATGCTCTGGGAGCGGATTTTGGCCAGGGAAATACGTCTCTACCAACTGCGTCATGGCCGAAGACTTTCAGTCTACGGAGCTGCTAAGCTACTTTCCTTCATGCTGCATCCCTTCAAGGGCACTGAGGTATGTGTGGCAGCTACACTTTGTGGGTGGGATGTGGAAGATACAAGGGCAAAAAGAAACAACATGAGGTGGGAAGATGGATGCAAACTGGAGTCAAGCGCTCCTGACCTATCTTTAGCGGGTGAACCCAGTGCTAACGATAGCAGCACAAAAGCAGGACAAAGCTCACCACAGACAGAAACTTCAACTGCCTTGCAACAAGCTGACAAGATCTGCAAAGAAGCCAGTAGGACTCCATCCCAGGAAGGCTCAGATCATGTCTTAGCAGCTAGCTGCTGGTCAGGCCCCAGGGTGTGCTATGTGTGCAGCGATGGCCTGGTGCTAAAAGGAGAAATCATTTCAGTTGGTTCAGGCTCCCCCTACGCCTACTCTGTACTGGATGTCGGCTGGAGGTGGTCGATGAGCGTGGATGAGGCTGTGGCGCTAGCGAGGGAGGCAGTCTACAGGGCCACTCACAGGGACGCCTACTCCGGGAATAATGTAGACTTGTTCCATATCACTGAACTTGGATGGAGCCGCAGATGCAGGGAGGACCTGAAGGAAGAGTATTACAGGGAAAGGAGGAGGGAGAAAAAGAACATGCAGGAGCGAGAGAGAGAAAAAGAGAAGAGAGAGGACATATGTACTTTCTAGCAAATATGTTGTTATGTTGTTTAGTATTAAAACTGACAATTGTCATTTTATTTTTGTAATATAATTGGCATTTTCTTGTACTACACAAAGATCCATCAAATAAAAGTGGGGGAGGATTTTGGAATTTTGAATGACAATTATACTTTAAACAAAAGCACTTTCAAATGATTTATTTATTTAATTTTCTATTCAGCCAAACAGTGCTTAGCAAGTCTCTGTCAAGCAAATTAACTTTTACAACAAACCTAGCATGAGAATGATATTTGTACTGAAATAGACAGATATTTTTTTTTGCCTTAGAAATTTTAAAACATCTATCTAGTGATGTTTTTATATAATTCATGAAGTTTGAAATATTTTGTATTCAACTATGTAGTGTGGACTGAATCCGTCCTGCGTGTTCGTTGATGCAAATAATTGGAACAGAAGAGGTTAACACAGAGTTTGAGTGAACAATCAAAACAGTTTTTATTAGACAGAATTCTGGGGAGAACAGTACATTCAATACATTTAGCCTTTCTGTGTTCTCCGAAGACCTCGCTTTCTGACTCCTCTTCTTATACTATGTTCTGTCTGACCCTTAAGCAAGGTGTCTGTTTGTGATTGGACCTCAATTTGTGCGCATCAGCGTTGCTAGGCGGTTGCTATGTGTGTATAACTGTTGTTTTATTCCTCTCTTGTCTGGATATGTAAGTGTTAATGAACATTCTGTTTTGCTTTAGCTGATCCATCTGATTAGCAGTGCGCTCCGCCATCTCTACTTCCTGTGTTGCTGCTTCTTTTGCACTTATTCATATTGCCTAAGCTTTGCAAGATTGTTCAAGATTAACTGTCTGCATATGCAGAGCATATTGATTGCTATGAACCCCTGACCTTCCTGTTTTGACTACTGTCCTGCACGTAGTCATGTTGCCTAAATCTTGCAGGGTTACTTTAATGTCAACTAAAGCCAAACCATACAATTACTTTTATTAATAATATTTTCCACAGTAGAATACTATGGAAGCTACTATACTGTATACTATACTCATATGCTAGCTTGAGGCTAAGATAAACGTTTTTATGCTCACTGTTTACATTTACAATTATTTTAATATAATGTATTAACTATATTAGTTTACAGAGTAAAGATAATAATTAGGTAATTAAATAAAATTATTCTGCATAATTAATTTGTGAAGATGCACACAAAGCCTCCAATAGCATATTCCCTGAAACTTGAGACCTTGTTTTATACAAATTTTTGCCTGAAAATGTATTTAAATGTTGGAGAGGTAGGTCATGTTTATGCATGAAGAGCATTTTATAGACCCCATAGTGGGCAACCAAATGGCATAACAATCTTGGTATTGGCCATACCATCAGGAGATCATATGTTCAATCCCTGCTGATTCAGCCATCTGTGGCCTGGAGTCCATGAGAGCAAATATGCCCTCATGCTTTCTGGGTGGGTAGGATGACCCTTACTTAGCTAACACTTCAGCCAAAAACTTCTGTAAATACTTTACATATATGACCGAGTTTAACCTGAAATTGAAATGTACTTTTTGAGAGACAGTGCAGCACATTGGCACTATATGCAGTGTTGCTGCCTCACTGCTCCTGTGCCCTGGGGTTGTGGGTTCAGTCCCTGCCTCTGGTCACTGTCTATGAGGAGTGGGGTGTGTTCTCCCTGTTTCTTTGTGGGTTTCCTCTAGGCAGGCTCTGGACTTTCAGTGACCCTGAACAGAATGAAACGGTTATAGATTATGAAAAAACATCTTAAATATTTTGTTCATGATTATTCATTGCTCAAAATGACACTCATACAAAGATAACTGTTAATAAGCTTGTGTTTGTGCTATCCTTTGGATTCAGATATTTTCTGGAAATATAATTTACTGGAATACAATTTAAAATGTAAAAAATAACAAATATATGTCATATATAAGATTACATATATAATATAATAGTTATATTATGTTATGTATTATATTGGTTAAAACATGCCTTACGAGGTGGCCGAGAGGTTAAAGCGATGGACTGCTAATCCATTGTGCTCTGTACGGGTGGGTTCGAATCCCACTCTCATCGAGTTGGCATTAAAGGGCTTTGGGGTGGCACGGTGGCGAAGCAGGTAGTGTCGCAGTCACACAGCTCCAGGGGCCTGGAGGTTGTGGGTTCAATTCCCACTCTGGGTGACTGTCTGTGAGGAGTTGGTGTGTTCTCAACCTCCGGGTGCTCCGGTTTCCTCCCACAGTCCAAAAACACACGTTGGTAGGTGGATAGGTGACTCAAAATATGTGTGTGTATGTGTGTGTTGCCCTGTGAAGGACTGGCGCCCCCTCCAGGGTGTATTCCCGCCTTACGCCCAATGATTCCAGGTAGGCTCTGGACCCACCGCGACCCTGAACTGGATAAGTGGTTACAGATAATGAATGAATGAATGGTTACAACATGTAGTCATGTACCTACAAAATTACTAAGTTAACATTGAATTTTATATACATTTTTCATACTGCAACACCTCCACATTCACATAAATTTATATTTTATGTGGCACAGATGACTTCTTTGGCATTGCACTGTGTCAGACTGAGCGGGCTCCAAAATATTCTTACCTACAAAAGCCACAGCAGTTTGAAAACCACAGACTCAGGATAAAGTCAACAGTACCAAATTGTGAGAACATTGTAGCAATGTTCCAGAAATGATTTACTGGGCTTGTAAGCCTCATTAGAAGACACTGAAAAAACAAAAACCCTTTTTTTTCTTTTCTTTTTTTTTTTTAATTAACGTGTATATTATGGCTGTCAAAAGAAAAATATGTGCCTCCAAAAGTAGTAAGTTTATATGAGAATGAAAAAACCTTCTTAAAAAGCAGTGGCCAATGTAAAAAAGATTTTATTCTAAGAAATTTTGTAGCATTTCTATTTGGTCCATTCATCATGACCTCTGTGCTCAAATGATGTAGTAAACATAAAAATCCACCAAAATAGAGGAACAATGTTTTTCTTTGGAGAAGGACGATACATATATATATATATATATATATATATATATATATATATATATATATTGTTTCTACAATTAAATGGCAAGGCAATTTATTTAATGAAATGTTATTAATGTACTCCTTTATGTAACTGAAATTTCCTTTGTGCTCTTGCATTTAGCACAAATACCACAGAGTGACTAAGGGAGTTTGAAGCTGGTCAGAGGGCAAATTTCAAATGGCTCCCTTACTTCCTAAGTAGTGCACTATGTGGTTCACGAAATAAAGTGTTATATACCCAGATATTGCAGTGTGTTCAGCGTATATACTGAGCCATAACTTTCGGAAGACAGTTGTAATAATTTGGTAAAGTCTTTAATTGTAGATGCCATAGTTTTATGCCTTATGTAGTGGACTATGTAGGGAATATGGACCGGTTTGGAACGCGCCCGATCAGTTGGTATTCCTCCGCGCTGTTAGATGGCGCTGAACGAAAAGGCCCTACGGCTTCATATGAGCTTCACCGCGCACGAAGCCGGGGTTTATTTGTAAAGATGGCGCTGTCTAGTGTGTTGAGGAGTGAGTCTGCGGATTTTAACGATTCTTTTGACCAGTCCTCTGCGTTTGGTTGTGGGTTTAGCCACGCTGATCTCGGCTTCGGCGCCACAGCGGGAGACTCCTTCAACTTCCCCGTGAAACAATTCGGAGATGAAGAGGGTCCTGAGAGAAAAATCGAGTTTCTTCATGGGACCACCACCTTAGCGTTTAAAGTGAGTCATAGCTTTCACACACTTATTATTACAATCCGGTTTTGGTTTGGTAGCATGTATTGTGGGTTTTCATTTTCAGGCGCGTAGTAATATTATCGTTACGCAATACGACGACATAAAGATTGAAATATAGCCAAGTCACTTTTAGCCATATTAACATTAGCATAGCTATTCCAAGCTAATGACCATTCAGGCTCAAATACTTAAGTAATATATCTATCACTGTTCCTTAGTATTTACGAAAGCATGTGATAATGTATGTTTCTGTGCATGTTTTGGAATTTTATATATTTGTGTATCTCTATCTGTGTTTTATGTTCACAATTCACCACATTCCCGTCCAAACTGCAATTTAAATACAGTCCTTTCTTCATGAGATACGTCTGAGATGAGGATTAAGACAATTAATACATTGCCACTCCACGAATACCTAGGCCAGTCAACATTAAAGTCCTTGTACGAATGAAGACTAAAACAGCTTGTCATGTCAAACCGCCAAACACTCACAACAAAGCGTGGCGAACCGTAGTTCATATAGTCAGCTTTGTGAAGTTAGAGCACGAAGCTCAAGTTAACTTGTGTATTCTGTGCCTTTAATGTTACAGAGGCTATGAGCCAGAGCGGAGCTTGGGATTTTCTGAATGTTCAATAAAAGAAATTTACTTAAGGTCATGGTCAAAGCTTCAAAGGGCTCTTTTAGATATGAGGAAAGCTGTGCTGTGGTGTTTGATCCTTGCGTTTTTTTGACACACCTCCATTCAGAACAGATTCTGTTTATATGGCCTCCAATTACCCCATGTTTCCTGACTTAGGCAGCCCACCACATACTGACTGGGTTGTGCTGTTTCCCAGTTTGTGTGCTCCAGATCCTTAAATGGATGTGCTAATGCCCTGAAAATTTATTATTTTTTTCCCCTCATAATTATAATTCATGTTCAGTGTATATATTTGTATAATTAATTCCTACCCTAAAATTGATTTTCTGAATTTCCATTTTATAAATCTCTCTCAGTTCCAGCATGGTGTCATTGTAGCTGTGGACTCCAGAGCAACAGCTGGCTCCTACATTGCGTCGCAGACAGTAAAGAAGGTTATCGAGATAAACCCCTACCTTCTGGGCACCATGGCTGGGGGAGCTGCAGACTGCAGTTTCTGGGAGCGTCTGCTGGCAAGGCAGTGCCGCATCTATGAGCTTCGCAACAAGGAGCGCATCTCTGTGGCTGCTGCCTCCAAACTGCTGGCCAACATGGTTTATCAGTACAAAGGAATGGGCCTCAGCATGGGCACCATGATCTGCGGCTGGGACAAGAGAGGGCCAGGTAAATATGACCAATGTTGACAATGGATTCCAGTTCCATTTCACACACCTTTAGTTCATCGAAAGCTGTCAACATAATATGTAGCAGGTTTTTTTTTTAGATCTGAACTATGCCTCACTGGGAAAAGTGAGGTGTTCCTAGACCTGTAGAAGCCATTCTGAGAAAGGTGGGGCTTAGGCCCCTTGTCCTCCTATTCCAGTACTGGACCCTTAGAGCCCACACACCACAGGACCCTTGCTCTAGCTACAGACAGTGAGTAGAATTTGAGGAGCACCAGGAGTAGAAACTGTTAAGTAGGGATTGGCGTATGTATCCACATTTTTCATACTGTCTCAAAATCTGAACACAGTATAAGGTATTACTATGGGTTGGTGTAGAGGTGCAGTATTGCGTTACGTGGGTGAAATGAAGGGTTTTCGGCTCAGTGCAGTTCACCTTAGCACAGCCCGACAGTGCACACCTACACACGTGTTGATTATTTAAAAAAAAATGGTCCCTGAGAGCAAATTTCAGCAACTGTTGCTGGAGGAACTTTAAAACGTATTCGTACACCTAATGATAGCAGATATAAATCTCAAAGTGTTGTCAGAAATTTGATCATGGCCGCTGTTTCAGCTTGCCACAATTTTTAGGAGAGAAGAATGTGCCATTTGAATGATAAACAACTGGTTACCTTTGTTGTACAATTCTTGTTGGAGGAAAAAGAAACCCAAATGATAACAGAATACACCATTACGCCTCAGCCTGGATATGCTCATAACAAATATAATAATCTAGGCGTACTTACTCTTTAATAGTCAAACTGAACAAGTTTATGAACCAGATATAATTTATTCTAATTATAATAATGAAACTGAAAAATGTGTGTAACTTATGATATCTTGCACACCAAAGGAGATTTAAAAAAAAAAATAATAATAATAATAAAACGTTGCATGCAATCTGCTTGATTGTTGCAAAGTCTTGTCCTGACCAATCCCTGCCCCCTCTACAGCCACCAATACGATAGACCAGCTGTGTCCCAGCAACTCAATCTTTGGCAAAGATCTGAAGGATTGTTTTGCGTCCTGCTTGATAGTGCATGATGTCTGAACCACAAAAATTAGATCAAATGGGGGGCCTTTATTTATTATTTTTGAAATTCTTTTTTCATTTATTTCATTTATTTATTTTAACACTCAATATTGTTGCTGCTAAATGAAGTGGTGATTTTTCCAAAATGGGAATTAGTCTGCTCAGTGTCATCCGTTATCTGCTTTGTAAGAAGCAGATAAATCTTTCTTGTTACACCAACAAAATGACAGAATTAAACCCCACACACCAAGGTTTTGATGCTAAAAAATTAGTCTGAATATTTCACAAGAATGCCTCAAGACTGTGGTTTAACGCTGACTAAGTCAAACTAAGCTTGACATGATTAAATTCTGATCCAGGCCAATTTTGGCCAGACTGCTGCAGAGATTTGCTCATGTAAACACTCAGATCACTCAGCTAAGTCTCACATGGGGCTTCTGCAACATTCTCTGGCTTTCTCCGTAGACACGCACTTGAGATGGCAGCTTTATAACACCAAAATAAACACAAGTGACTAGAGGCGTGAAGGCCTTGTTGATAGGAAGAGCTGTCTTGTCTTGGATGTTTTGTCAGAAATAGACATAATTAGTCATACAGATATTTAAATCAAAGGAGGAAAAGGAACATGTATATTTTTAAACAGTTGGATTCACATGTGAGTGTGATGAAGGTTTCATGTAGTAAATGCAGATAATGCTGCAGTGGATATTTTTTGTTTGAATGTGGATATGGATGTTTGTTCACCAGGGTTAATTTTGGCAGCTGATTTGGATTGTTTGTTTTTTGACTAAAATATTTCGTAGGATTACTATTTTTAGTAATTGAATTGTTAGTTTTAGTGAATGAAAACAAAACACATTTCTGTCTAGTTTTAGTTCATTGGATTGGGAAAAAAGCCTAATGTTAATCATGTGTCTTTAAATGTTTTGTTAGTTATTGCTTTATAAATAATATAATAACTTAAAAGTAACAAAAAGTTAATGTAGGGCTGTATCGTTCATGATAATATCATCATCATTTTTAAAACGATATAAAAAAAATCTATATTGTGATAATAGTGAGATTCTGACTTTTTTATGACATCATTCAGTTACCCATAATATGGCCTAAGTTCTTTACCTGAGTAATTTAGACACAATGAAATACGATGGGAAGTTGCTCTGAGGCAGAGGAATTTGCTCCAAAAAAGGAGAGTGGCTTCAGTCATATGGAGGTGGTTTGGTTACAAAATAACCAATGTACAATAAATCCAGATATTGTGTAAAAATCTTATTTAATATAATAACGTTTATTTTCTTGTAGTAGTGAGTTTTTGAAATTAATTAAAGTTTTTTTTTTTTTTTTTTTTTTTTTTTTTTTGGTTTGGTTTTTTGTTCATATCTCTAAGAATATTATCGCCAAAATACCCTTAAATATTGTGATGTTATTTTATGGCAATATCGCCCACCTCTATGTTAATGACCAAATTTATGAAAGAAATATAGATACTTTTTATTTACATTTTGTATTTATTTGATATTAACATTGACATTTATTTAGCATTAAGAAGGTGCTCCCAAATTGAGAATCCATGTGTTTCAACTCTATGAATCACTGGCCAACAGTTGATTTGAATGACTCCCAGACACTTGAGCAACGATTCTCAGGGTGTCGACCCCTCTCCACTATCTATGTTTACATGAAGCATGTTAATCTTTCCTGCTGCTCTCTGTTCAAAGAAATAATTTTAAATACATCACAAAAAACACACCGCATTATCTGCCGATATGGCACATGATTATGGGGTAGAAAGAGAATTTTACTTGAGGATTAAAAATTATATGTCAACACTATTTCTATCTTAAAAACCCTTGCTTCTTCTGCACACTGTGGAGACATGAACTAGACACTGCTGTGAAATATCCAAAGTCATAACCCCTCTGCAGTGTATCTGTTCGACTTCCAGTTGTCTACAAATTGACTGACACAAATGTTCACTTAGTTTTGCTGATTATGGTGTTAATAAATGTTAAAATGTGGGTCTTCTCACCGGCTAAAATCACATTAGATTCCACTCTTAAATTCATATTCACAAACATGTGACTGTTTTATGTCGAATCTACATTCTTATATCTTCTTATTACATTTGAGTACAGATATCTCTCATGATGACCTCCATTGTTTAATTGCTTTTTGCAGAATTGTCATGCAGAGAATGACATTTATCATTTCACCTTCCTCATCTCAATTTGGCAGGGTCCTTAGTCCAGGATATTATGTGGAAGCGAAGGTTATATTTATGGCTTTATTATTTTACTGATCTGACCTTTAGTACTCTGCGTCTGTTTGAATGAAAGGTCACAGCATTGGCATTTATTCATATATGCTGGGACTCTAATACAACAAATGGTTGATTTGTGGTGGGACCAGAACTTTCCCATTATATTGGAGTGTGATTGTTACAGTTGGCATGGGCACTGGCTCTGTAAACATATTCTCCGCTGATTTGGCCTATGCTGTCCGATGAGACTGCTTTGTATAAATAGGTTCGTAGCTTACTAATGTCTCGTCTGCACATACACTGCCCTCGTTCAATATGCCCCACCACAAGTGTGCAGAGAAAAGGAATACCATAAACAGCTTTAAAATTGTTGTTGTTCAGTTTTTGTTTCTGGAAAATCTGCTTGTAATGGCCCTAGAAATTGCACAGACACAAGACGACTGATTGTTTAAGTAGAAAGCTGCTCCTGTTTTCATTTCTGATGAAAATGCAGACAGAAACCTTAAGAACAGACAACAAAGAGGATGTTGCATGCTAATGCACACTCTTCCGTTTAAAGCCGTGGTTTGTCCATGAATCATATTTATAAAAAAAATTCCCGGATGTAGTTGATCCACTGAGACATGTTTGGTGGCTGAAGTGCTCTTATTTAGTTTTGCACTGGTGTTAGGATGAGCTAGTGAATATTACCAATTAGCATGTGTGGCCTGAGCCCCCAGAGATGAGACAGAGGGGTCTTGATAAAACCTTGCTGCTTGTGCTATATGGCCAGAGCTTCGACCCTGGGGCAGACCTTGGAGCCAAGCCCCAAGTTAAACAAACTTGGGCAGAACTGAGGCCATACGACACTCATCTCTCGGGTCCGTGACAGCGTGCGTGTGACAAACTAAAGAAATGTCAAAAAGAGCACAGTGCCTCAAATATAGTGTTGGGACTCTTAATAATCAACATACTACAAAAGGTTCTTTGAGCGCTGCCATAGAAGAAACACTCTTGGTTCCATAAGGAACCAAATCTGCTAATATGTTTAAATGGGGAAAAAGACACTTAAGATCGAGTGATGTTTAAACCTTTAAAAGATTCTTCACTCACACGTCTCTTAAGCATGGTTCTTTATGGAACCAAAAGTGGTTCAATTACTTAAAGAACCCCTTTGTCGTACCTTTTTTTTAATATATAACAGTGTGTTGTGGATCTGATGGGTCATTTGCAACAGGTGATAAGAATAAATAAAAGGAATATTTAAAGATAAATAAAAATAAAAAACAGCAACATGCTTCTTTTCTGGGTCTGTGTTCAGTGCCACACAAGGAGTATTAGCTGATTTTCTCCACTGTTTACAAGCTCAGTAGAACGGCCCGGAACTCAAAATCTAGTGACCAGTCTAGATAGAGGGCATTTTGTGTCATAGTATGCATACTCCTGACCAATGGGTTGTCCCTATTCTTAGACACCACCAATATGCTGCCTACTGAGATCTTAATCTAGCCAAATTTTAAGGCAGCGTCAAACAATTCCTCAGCGGCAAAGGCACTTTCATGGTGCGACACAGGCACAACCTCTGTCTATTTTGCTCTTCTTCCAGAGAAAAAAATGTGGAAATTGAGCAGCACTGGAACTCTGGGGTGACGCTAGCCGCTGAAGTAGTCGTTTGCAGTGGGTGGGAATAAACTGTGACGTAATACTAAAAAGAGTCTCAGTCTGCTGCATGACAGCAGCCGACCGTTAGAAAGTTGCGTAGTCAGTGTCTTCTTGAGCAGTTAACCTGGTTTTGGGACAGACCTTATATTTTAGGTTCAGAATGGTAGTGAGTGTTAATAAATGGCCCAAAGACCAAATCGCACTTGCCTTGGGCATCCTCCTTCCTAGGGTGGCAAATGACCTGCTACAGCATGCAAATGACTTTTTAGGAAGCAGGCTGGTTAATTATGAACAGGTATTTTTAATAATGCTGACCAGGTAGTCTGTTTATAGAGAAAGTACCAGCCTTCAACCAAAAATAAAAGCCAATCAGTTTGTTGGTTAAGCTACAAGGGGGAAAGGCCCTCCACCGTTGTGGATCATTTTTAATGACACGTATCCTGCACAAAAAATTTTAAAAATATATTTTTTATTTTATATATATATATATATACACACACACACATACATACATAGAGAGAGGAAGAGGGAGTTGGCTGCGATGTCGTCGTCCCCAAACTGACTGGCAGCGTGTTCAAAGTAAATTCCTTTTTTTTTTTTTTTTTTTTTTTTCCCCTCAGCAGAAATTCATGCCGGACTTCCACTTTAAAATCCTGAGGCTGTGGCTCCTTGCGCTGCTCTGCTCGCTAACTCATGTATGCTTTGCACCCTCAGTGGCACAGTGTATGTACAAGTTAACCAGAGCTTTATGGAGTGCTCTAATTCGAGGTATAAAGCTGACAAAATGAACTGTAGCTCAGCCACGCTTCGCTGTAAGTAGGTTGTTGTAGCGCGTTACGCTTTAGGCTTCATTCAGGACTTTTATGTTGACGAGGCTAAATACGGGTGGAGCGCTGGTGGAGCAGAGCGAGTTATAATTTTTTTTTAATTAAAAAAAGCTGTAAAGTCTGAATACGGGTGGAAAGGAACGTTGCCTTTATCAATATCCATATTTATCAAAGAAAAAAATATCAAAACTAAAAATGTAATAATTACACAACAAATGAATAGCAGAATATTCTGGGCCAGTTCTAAGCACTGACTCAGTAGAACTTTAAATAAAAGAAATACACTCCATATGGAGTGTTGTGAATACCTTGTCTTGTGAATCGCTGGCAGGAGTGCTGCACAAAGGACCAAAGAAACCTACAAATGTCCACACACAACCAATGTGTTTTCTTAGCTTAATATAGTTTAAATGTATAATGGCCCTTTATAATAAGCGTACAACATCATTGGTAAAATGATATTTTATAGTTATATTTAGCTACAACATATAATGTAGAACTGTAAGGTTCAAACAAATTTTGCTTTATATCACAGAGTTGGAGGTTGGTGAGTGATGATATAGATTTTTAATATAATACAGATTTTTATTGCACACAAATTAGATAAATTTAGATAATTCATACATTTTGAAAATGTTAAAAATGTGGTTGAGCAGTACGTTTACCACTTGAAACCTTGTACTGTTGGGTTAAGTTCTAGCAAGTCCCCAGTGCCTGCACTTCATGCAGAGAAACAATGATCCTTTCACACAAAACAATGATTCGTAGTTAGTCGTTTTAAGCAACAAAACCCTATAATTTGAGACAAGGTTTAATCACCCAGTGCAGTCCAATTACGTTTCCTGCGGCTTGAATTGCTGTTCGGTGAGCATACTCTCGGATGCATTTATTTTCCAAAAATAAAAGAGTTTGGAAACTACTGAGCTCTACTGCGCTTCACACTGCGGTAGCTGTAAAGTCCAGAACTGCAGTGCTCTTGTTGGAAGCAGTGAGGGTGCAGTTTAAATCCCGTCATGTATATCAGGCACTAGCTCACGAGTTAATAAAAAATGTTGTTTTTATATTTAAAGCTGCAAGTTTAAAAAAGACGCTATCATCTCTGCTCTCCTCCCCTGTGCATCACAGTAAATCCGCACAGCAACCTGTTCTGTAATGCCAAGTTGGATGCCTTTCCTTGGAAT
Source organism: Hoplias malabaricus (assembly GCF_029633855.1). Classification (NCBI taxonomy): domain Eukaryota; kingdom Metazoa; phylum Chordata; class Actinopteri; order Characiformes; family Erythrinidae; genus Hoplias; species Hoplias malabaricus. The sequence continues at coordinate 19,914,109 of NC_089808.1, forward strand.
AGCCTTGAATGCTTATTTCTTTGAAAATAATTTAGTTTTGTGTCCCGTATTATGTTAAAATTATTTTTAAAATAATGCCATTTTTTGTAAAATAACATTTGATGTTGGAACATCTTTGTGAGCAGCTAATGGATTTCAACCACAAACATACAATCTAATTCAAATAATGCAGACTGACTGCTAAAACCCAGTTCTGGGAGGTTTCATAGCCCTATGTCTGATGTTTGGCATTGGGCATTGTGTACTTAAGCTTATGTTTAGCTGCTGCAGAGCATCACTATTCATTTAATGTTCTTCTGTGTAGATTATACAAGCATAACTGAACTGACTGAGCTTCATTAATATCCAAGTTCAGTCCTCTGCTGAGCTTTACATGATGTGGCAAAATCAGAGTGCCATATTTGCCCCTCACCACCAGATGGCGATACTACTCCCTATGCTGGTGCACCACTCCCTGTGTCTCTGAGAGAGGGGCAGTACCAGGCACTAGATCACAGCCAGTGTGTTTAAAAAGGGCCCTGTGCAGTGACACTGTAATGGGAAATCAATGTAGCCGTGACTGTGTGCAGGAAACAGTGGTTCTATGATGGACGCCGGCTCTCTACCAGGATTGCCGGGTCACATGCATAATGTTTTGGGCTGGATCAATAAGGTTTACGTGTTGCCTTCTCCGAGTTAGTGTGGCCCCTAAAAACAGCCCGGGTCTGCCAGCCACATGAAATGACACACAGTTAATTTGCGAATCAATTTGCAAATAATGATCGTGCAGCAAGTTCAATAGCAACGCTCATCCGCCGAACCCCAGTGTGATTGAATGAAGATGTAAAGTGTCGTGTAAATGAAATCAATCTCGATTAGAAGAAGGCTCATTAACAACAGCAATAATGTCAAGTACACTTTATTCCTGTGATTAACTGTCCATTTGCGATGTGAAATAAATCTAATAAGGTGCGGTTAACAGAGCTAAATGGAGATGGGAGGTAATAGCGTGTCGTGCCATGGCACGGCTGTTAAGGATTCTCTGGCTGAACAGACTGAGTGCGCTCTCATTGTGGTGACCCTGTCCCCTATCATGAAATCCTCTTACTGATGCCATCATCTCAGTTGTGCACCGCATTGTAACAAGATGGCACGTGGGGCTATTTATATTTATAAAAAAAAAGGCAGGTAATGAAGATGATCTTGGTTTCTTCACAGCGAGCACCTATAGCTACACAGTTTAGCTGCTTCACTGATAGAAATTTGAACGATCACTGGATAATCTACATTCATTGTCCTTTGACCATAGCGGAGCACTCTAGTTCTCTACAATTACAGACTGTATTTCACCTGTTTCTCTATTTCTTCTTATCCCCATTTCAGCCTGCTCTTCAATAAACAAGACCCTCACAGATCTGTCAAAGTGCAGGTATGATTTGGTGGTAAATCGTTCTTGGCGTTAGTGTGTTTTTGGTATGAGTGGATCAGACAAAGCCCTCTGTGTCACTGCTGCACTGACAATAGCCTACGAGCCAACAGAAGAGTTACCGTCTGACTTTACATCTACAAGGTTGACCAATGCAGTAGGTGTCTAACAGAGTGGACCTTGAGTGGACATAGTGTTTAAAGACTCCCAGAGCACTGCTGTGTCTTCTACCACTTGTACCAGCACAACACACACCATCACACCACAACCATGTCGGTGTCACTGCAGCGTAGAGGACGATCAACCGCCCAATCATACCTGCTCTTTTGTGGTCTGGTGGGGTTCCTGACCCGTTGAAGAGCAGGATGAAATGGGGAGTTCTTCTTATTCGTATGCAGAGAATCAAGTGAACTACATTCTGTAATTGTGGAACTATAAAGTGCTCCTGTATGGTCAGTGCCTATTTGTATAACATTGAACTAGTGGGCAGTTAATAGACACCCGTATTGTTCACATTTCCATGCTGTTGAATTTAATCGATGTAAGCTTCCTCAGTTAAGGGGGAATATTTCTGTATAATTGAATTTGTTTGATGACTGAAATTACAAATTTTGTGGCAACAGGAACTAGAGATTGTAGTTATCAACTGTAAACATAGCTATTTATTTACTATGCAAAAAAGTAGTTATATGTGTTATGCGAATGTGTAATAGAAGAACCACTTGTCTATTTGTGGCACCTCAGATCCTGCCCCCTCTAAGACTCTAAGAAACTCCTGAAACTCATAAACATTAAACATGGTACTACCCTGGTGAAGGGGATACTGCAAACAGTGGAAACAGGGTGGCCATGTCCTTAAGCAAGAGGACACATTGTACCTTGCAGTACCCGAACATGGAAGCTGTCACTCTCTAACTCTCAAGAGATGGCTATGAACTCGCCAGAAGGTGTATATAAACTGACTATGCTCAGTTGGTAGAGCATTGGTCCTTGATGCAGAGCAGACCCAATTCATATACTTTGAGCTACCTCTTAAGAGCAAGACCACCTTGTTCCTCCAGGCTGGAGTTTCTCCTCAGTCTCTTCCCCCAGTTTGAGCTCAAAGGAGTTTGAGAGGCAGAATCTGTGGTAGCACCAGCAGACCCGTGCCCACCATGAAGAAATGATCATAAAATATTAGTGAAAAAAAAACAAGTAATCTTTTGAGCACTTTTTTTTTTGCTTTACAGTGCCCTGCATGGATCGTATGTCACAAATGGATTTAAAATGCACAACCCTGAGTTTGGAAAAACAAAATAAGCGCCAGTGAATCTTTTGAAAAGCATGTTCCATGAACCAGGCACTGTACCTGTCACCATTTCCTGTCACTGGTTTCACCATTAACTTTTAATGAGGGAGCTTTTAGAGGCATTAAATGCTTCAGATATCTGGTTCCTATCACAACCCTCTGTAAACAGTGCTGACATGAAGTATTTCTAGGATTGAGCAGTTCACATCAAGATCTGAATTAATTTTCTATCTTAATGTTGAATTACTTAAAAATTTGATTGAAATCCCCTTACATAAAGATAAGGTTAGCATTCAATTTACTTTTTCATTTGCTCTCATGCATGTTGATGGTCTTGATATACTTCCAAGGTTTTTTTGTTTGTTTGTTTGTTTTTAAATAATTTAATAACTAGTGCTGTGAAATTGAATGCATTAATGCACGTTATCTCACTTAATTCCTCCATGTTTGATCCACAAGCTGTGTTGTAGCATTAACTTTCTCTATTAAAGCTTCTGCGACCGATGCTAAAGATCTCCCTGAAACTTTTAATCAGTAAATTAAGAGATTCTAGTTCAAAATTCATCAAAACTACCCTGAATAATAAGGTAAAAAAAGGTATACTATTATACCATTGTTTTACTGTTTTTTCTAATACATATATATATATATATATACACACACACACACCATTGTTTTACCTTATACCATATGCACGCGTGTGTTGTATATACTAGGGATGGGACAAAATATCGATATATCGTATCGTTGCCTGCCATCAAATATCAATATTTTTATTAAAACAAAGGCACTTTAAGCTCCCTAAGACTCGCCATCCAGTTTGACTTACTAAAGTCTCTGCTTCATTTCTCATACACGTGAAGCCTATGCAATTTGCAAGAACTGTCAATTTTTATTTTCAATTGTTAATATAAAGTACATGGGCAATACAACAAACATGCATAGCCACCTTGTTCATAGGGCTGGGCAATAACTCAATATCAATATATATCGCAATATAAAATGTTTCTATAACAATGGTATTTTAAACACATTTTCAATATTTCAATATACATTATTTACAGCATCTGTCACTGACTGATGTTCCTTACAGGCCACTGTTGTCAGTTCAGCACACTCAATTAAAAATTTAGATAAAAAATAATAGTGACAAAGCCAATGGGTTTATGTTTGATGGTGATATCATGTTTCTTGTTTGTTCAGGTCTTATATGGTTCATATCAATATTGGCGTTAAATAGTATCAACCAAAATATAATATGTATATAAATCTTGGTCATATTGTCCAGCCCTACTTGTTCGTCATCATCTTGAACTGATGTATGTATGTGTTGCCTGGTGGTTAGGGAACTGGGCGTGTAACTGGAAGGTTGCCGGTTTGATCCCCAGAGCTGGCAGGTCATGACTGAAGTGCCCTTGAGCAAGGCACAACAGCTCCCTGGGCTGCCCACCGCTTCAGGCATGTGTGTTCCTTAGTGTGTGTAAATGTGTGTTTCGCTGCACGGATTGGGTTAAATGCAGAGAACAAATTGTGTGCAAGCACTGTGGCCAATAAAGGGATTCTAATTCTAATTAAAGAGACACAAGCAAGCTAAGCTATGCACTTAGTCGTACATTGTTTCATATTGGTTGTCAAATTCTGTGAAACTGTCATCAATAAATATATAGACTTATACTGCCGCTGTAGGTACTGTTAATAATACAGATATTGCTAATAGAGAAATAAAATTTATTTAATCACTTGCTGCACAAATTACATTACAGATATCCAGTGACGCCATTGGAGAAACTGGTTTCAGCATCACTACTCTATCGGCAGATACTTGAGAATCAATTATTCGGAATTGGTAGTGGCAGGGGAAAGATGGTATCGACGTGTACCTTTTTGTGGCTGATTGCATATTTCCTCCCGCTATATTTTTCCTTTTTCCTGCTGAGTCACCGTACGTATGTAGATAAAACATCGGGAGATGTCAGAAACTACAAATGTCAGCAGAGTTGTTATCGTTTGAATGCTCCTATGCGGCATCTTTGCAAGCTTTTTAACCCGCCCCCCTCCCCCCGCATTCTAATTCTATAGATGTGCTCCACAATTGTGCACAGCTGCATAAAAGTTTCAGCGTTTGGCTCAAGTCTATACGAGGAATTGCTTTGCTTTCAAAGCTGCTGCCCTGCCGGTAACCAACCATGGCTGTGTGGCAGTCAGCTGCTCACCTGTGTATACTCCCCGTGCACAAAGTTGCCATTCATATCCGTACACGCGCTCAGGAAGTCAGGAGGAACTCAACCCCTAACTGCCTGTCAACTGGGTGATGGAGTGGAGAAGTGGAGGCCTGACGAACATTTCGCAGCTTTTTTATGAGGCCTCGCAAATTCAAGTGCCTCCCCCCATCCCCACACCTCCCCAATCCTCATAAGTACGTAGTTATTATGCAGTTTCCGAGCTTGATGGTGGATGGTTGCGTCACAATGCACCTCCCCTCCCCAACCCTCTACTGTCATTATGCATGATCACTGATGGCGGGCCGTCTCTGTTTGCGAAGTGAAACGACTCCCAGGTGTGTATGAGATGTATAGACTCTTTTTACTCCTTTTTATCCGTGGCCTTGTGTGCTAAAGTGCCCTTGCGTGGCTCTCCTGATGAGAGCGCTTATATCTGTTTTGTAGTCCTATTGCATTTTAAGCTGTTTTTTTTCCTCCCCCTCCCCTCTTAAAGTCTTCACATTCTGTGTGACAAAATGGCAAATTACCCCGTGCAGTCAGGGGGCCGTGGCGATTATCGGGCTGAGCTAACGATGCGTGCGGAAGGTGCAATTTGCCAGTTGAAAGCCATTGTGAGCTCCTGGAGCAGTTAAAGGCTCCCGTAATAGACCGTCCTTAAATAGTCAGCAGAGCCAGCTTCAGGGCACTTGACGTTTGCTTAAAGTTTGTCCAACCTTTTTTTAAAAAACCCACCCCCTCCACCTGTCATGTTATTTGAACCTGATTATAGCCACATAACCACAGCCCCGACCACAGAGTCAAGACTTCTGCCTTACCTGCAGAGCCTGGTAGGGATATCAGGTCAAGGGAAGAGAAATCTTCAGTTTACCTTTAAGTCAACATCTATGATTGAGGGCAGATGCTGTTCTCTCATTGGTTTATGTTCAGAAGCTCCACGTCTTTTTAATTGGGACAGAATGTTTGAGGGGCAAAACAACGACTGTTGTTTGTACGTGGCTTAAATTGAACTTGTCTGTAATTTTATTCAGTTTTTGAATCACCGCAGAAACTCATTTGTAACTAGAGTTGTTTCATTTTGTAGCACTTTCAGTCTGTGTTTACTTTCAGATAGCGCTCTACTGAATTTAGTCAGTTCCATCTACATTAAAAATAAGTCAATATTACTCACCTGTGGAGATGTAGAGTGATATCACCATCTCAGCTTCTCAATGTTTCGGAGTTTGTTCATTTTTCATGGAAGAGAAGAGGCATCTAGAGGTGTTTAGACAGACAGAAAGCCTAGTGTAGAGGACTGATACCTATTTATAGACACTGGGGCTTCATAAACACATTAGACCAGTCACAAACACGAAACACGCTCAGAATTCTGTGGGTCGAAACTGTGTATTGATTAAATTCACAAATGTCATAACTAAAACCTATACAGATTTCTTAATCAATCTATGCCTTCAAATTAAGACCCAAAAGATTTTGTTCTTAATAAAACTTACATAGACTAATGGGTGTTTTTTAGGCTGACTTCACTCTCTGGTCTTGGTTAACATTGACTGTGTTCTTGTTTCATGACCCAAAAAATAATCTGGACCTTTCATTTATAGAAAATTGCCACTACACACAAAGTCACAATATTGGATGGGTAAAAATCACACTTTGGTACTTTCCCCCCCAATCTTTTGGCCCTATAAACAGAGTCTCTGAGAAACATGACTAATATTTATTTTTTGTACCTTTGTCTGACCCTATCCAAATCCCTACATGAGTAGTTACGTCTCATTGGATTTGGACAAATATTTTAAGCTCTAAACTGCCACCACCAAAGCCCCCCCTGCCCAAACCCGGCCGGTGGTTCCACTCTCTTGCGTGTCAGAGTCGGACTGCGTGACGGACTCACTCACTCATTAAGGCCCCATCTGCAGCCTGGCTGTGGCGGTGCACAGATGGGTACTAGTCACCATTACCGATCTGTACTGGCTGTATGCGCATGTGTGTCACACCCAGGAGAACATGCAATCCCACACATCCCAGTTCTATAAGCCATACTGCTGACTGGTGATGGGACGTTTGCATGTGCCAATTACAGGGCCTTTACTGAGGCTGCTGCCAGTTTGCTAACTCTGATCATGGCCTCCCATCGTGTTGGGGTAGCAGGTCATGTCTCCAGGTACAGATCAATAATTAATTTGGGTTTTTTTTTCTTTTTTGGAAGGATCAATAACACCTCAAGAGCTGCCCTGGGACGGACGCTGCATCTGCCCGTGCCTCGTCAGCAGCTTGTACCAGGCTGGTTTAATCTGGGGAGTGTGCAGAAGTTCTCGTGTTCTGTATTTCATTTTCTTTTCCCCCGCTCAAGCGCTGTGGTCTTAGCTGCAGGGGCCCGGCATTAACTACTGAGACTGAATAGCACCCTCTATATACCGTCTAGAACGTGCTCAAAATTCATGGGCTGTCAGAAAGGGATTTGACCTTGTAGTCGAGTTGTGAACGTTGGCTATTTCATGGTGTCCCAGCTCCGAGTTTGCTTTTTTTTTTTTTCCCTTTTATTCTCTTCAGGGTTCTTTTTCCCTCCTCTTATAGGTCTTTGCCTTTCTTTTAAGTAGCTCTCTTTGACAGTGTAGAGTGGTGCTCAAAGCCCCCAGTGGGAACTGCACTGTTTTATCCCTCACACTTTCTCACTTACACACTTTCTTTCTGTATCTTTTTTCTTCTACACAGGGCTCTACTACGTTGACTCTGAAGGCAACCGTGTGTGTGGTGACCTTTTTGCTGTTGGCTCTGGCTCCATGTATGCATATGGTGTCATGGACAGTGGCCTCCGCCATGATCTGACCGTCGAGGAAGCTTGCGACCTGGGCCGGCGCGCCATCTACCAGGCCACATTTCGCGATGCCTACAGCGGTGGACAGGTCAACCTGTACCACGTCCACAGCGAGGGCTGGGAGAGAGTGTCCCAGGAGGATGTGCTGCAGCTCCACCATCAGTACCAGAGCCAGAAGGCATAGAGGGGGTGGATGAGGACTAGGCTAGGATGGGTGGGAGGTGTAAGGCAATGGTTCCCAATCCTGGTCCTGGAGAAACTGGCTTGTATATTCATAGCTAAAGTTAAAGCTATGAATGCACCTTGCATTTGCATTTCAGTAATGTGATATTTATGTTATGAGAACGAGAGAGTTTTGTCTTTCTCTCTGCTCTGATATGCCTGGGAGGTATGAAGGATCATCCTGTAATGCCTCTTTTGGCTGGACAGCCCTTTGTAGCACACATTTGGCTTAGGGTTATCTGGCTGACTGCTGTCAGAAATATACTTAACCATCACTGGGTGTGGAGCAGCCACTTTGCATCTACACTCTTTGGTGTATATCGGTGGGGTAGTGTTGTGTGCTGCGTTAGTATGAGTGGATCAGAAACAGCAGTGCTGCTGGAGGACTTTATTATTTTTTTAAACACTCTGTCAACCCTGTTAGATGTACCTACATCATGGACACAGGCCGCCGCCCACCAGACCAGTATAATTGGACTATACTCAGTCCAGCTGTGACACTGAAGTGTTTTAAAACTTGAGCAGCACTGCTGTCTCTGATCCACTCGTACCAGCACAACACAAACTAACACACCACCAACTCCACGTCAGTGTCACTACAATGATAAAATAAAAGGGACAATGCGTGTAGGTGCAAGGTACATGTTCCTTGATCGTTCAGTGTACGTTTGACTGATAATTACAAGGCCATTCCTAAATTTAATGGTATTTAAGCAAGGAAAGGACTACAGTGTTCAGGCAAGGTTTACTCCAAGATCAGGATTGGAAACCACAATTCTAAACTGGCAGGATGTATAGAGGCAAAATGGAAGGATAAAGAGTGCTAGAGCAGGATGTGGGTAATGAACAAAATGGCATTTGTTAGAAGTATAGTTGAGTCACCAGTGGCTCTGAAACTGTCAAAAGTTGGAAGTGATTTCAGCGGATCGTACCTGAGGCACTCTTTGTCCTTGAATGAAGTTACACTAACATTTATCACCATTTCCGTTTTATTTTCCTTTACTTGTTTTGCTATTACCTCAGTTACAGTAGTATTAAATTTTCTAGCATTGGACTGTAGTTCCTCGTGTTTTGTGATCAATACTGGGAGTGCTGTATCCAGTTGGATGAAATGGCAAGCCAAACTTCACTTGGCTGGCTCCCGAGGAGCGCGAGTGGGCTTCTGTTTCTCTTATCACCCATGTAACCACAGTTACCAAACCCACTCTCAATAAACCCTGGACTTGGTTTTTGCTATTTATGTCTTCCGTGTGTTCTTTTTGATGAACCATCCACCCTCCCCCATACGCACAACTGTGCACACACATGCTGCATGAATGTCTTCCAGGCTACATTATTCCTTATGTATAAAGGAGGTGTTTCATCCATTTGTTTAATTCCTGGAGTCTTGGCGTTTTTCCTCTGCAATTCATCTGTTAGCTCAAAGACATGCTGCATGTTTTTGCATTGAGTCGCCCCACCTCCTGGGTGTTGGTGCAAACTTACCACAACATACAAAAAAAAAAAAAAAAAAAAACACGCCAGTGATTACTGAGGTGCCATTGTACCATTGTTACTCCTGAACATTAGACCATTTTCAGCAGTGAAAGCCTTGTTCACTTTTCTTTTTTTAAAGCATACTTTTTTGGGGAATTTCATTATCACAGCATTGGTGTGTGCTTCTGCCCTGTGCCCAATGACTCCGGCATGATTCCAGGTAGGTTCTGGACCCAGGATCAAGCTGTTACAGAAGAGGAAAAAATGACCACTATTAACCTGTATATATAGCTGTTGTGAGGTTGCTGATGTTTTGTTTCCTGTACCTTTTTTTAGCTGCATGTTTTTAGGATTGTGAAAGGACAAAATGGTGAGAAGGCATATAAATTACATTGGTGTGGGCAATAATGGACCCTTCTTATGGTTTGATAGTAAATGGTTTTACTTCTGTAGCACATGTAGGTATACTTTTAGTATGCTCTTTTCACCTGGAAATTGTTAGTTTGATCCTAAGTGACAGAGTGGCTTTGTGTGGGTGCAGATTCTTTGAAGGTTTGGAACTGGAGATGACTCATCATTTGGGAGAAAATTCAGCAATGACCAAAATTAAATGCTCACTCCAACAAAAGTGGTATGTAATTCACACAGTTCAAACTAAAGACAGCTGCATTTAGAGTGGGCATGCTGTACACCATTTCCACAAGGGAACAGTTATGTGGTCTTCATGAAATGTCTAACATGATTTAGTCAGAATACCACAAGGATCAAACACTGCTGTTCTCTTGTTTAAACAGCCCGATTCAGAACAACAGATTTCAGCATGTTCCTTTAAATGAGAGTGAGCCGCAGCTCAGTCCAGCATTAAAGCCCAGGAGAGAGAGGAGCAGAAAGCTCTGTTTCTTAGCCTTTTTTGCTGAGTTCTCTTCTCTGTTCTTATTTTTACCATATTTATTCAGTACTCCTTTCTCTGCACATTTGTTCCCTGTGTTTTTCCATTCAAACTTGTCTTTGTTTTCACTGAAAGGTGGGTCCAGCGCTGTGACTGGTAAGAATCCAATGAGGAGGTGAGACCATTCTGAAATTTCTGCACTAGCAGAGCAAAATTAAAATGTATTATTTTATCCCATGTTTACTGACTCAGGCAGCCCATAAACAACTGACGGGGTGGACTTATTTCAGTGTGTAGTTAGTTCAATCCTCCAGATCCACACAATAATTTGTACCTGCACTGAACAAGTGATAAAAATAAAATAATAAATGTTGCCAACTGGAGATAAATACTGTCTTGACCTACATGCAGTTTAATTGGGTGTGAAATGTCTGTATTTTTGAGTATATTATTAAATAATAAATATGTTAAATCGCTGAGAGAGAGATTCACCATAGCTCTACTTCTGAAAATTTGTAATCCTGTGACATTTACCACACTCCATTAAAAATGTATTAGCAACAAAAAGGCTAATATCAACTGTAGATAGTAGTGTTCTGGGGAAAAAAAGCACTGTAGGTCTGTTTTTATTACTATTCATTAGAGTTATGTTATGTTTCTTGCCTTTACTCCTTTACTCCTGGCCTTCTGTGACACTCTACCTCAGCATTAGCATGTTAGCAGATTCTCGCTGGACAACAGACAGCGAGACAGCAACAGACAATATTCTCAATGGCTGTAAGAAAGTGTTTCGGTCATTTGTATTTCACATTATGTACAGACCTCCCTTGCAGAAGCAAAAGAGCAGGCTTTAGCCCTTAGTTGTCTTTTGTAGTGAAGAGAATTTATTTTTTTTAATCCCATTTTGTCACACCTGCTCGACACAGAGGTTATGCACAACTCGGAGTGTTTTACAGCGTAACGACCCGTTTGGTCTGCCCATGTCCCCTCAGCGGTTTTACAGCGGCGAATAAACAGTAATAAAGGCTACGGGGAAACGTCTCGGTTCAAACCTAGTTTCACAGGTGGCTAGTTAGCAGATGGAAAACAAATGGAATTTCAATAAATGTAAATGAGCAGCCCTTTTTCTCTCCCCACTGTGCCGCTTCAAGTAAATGAAGAGAAGAGAACTGCTCGTCCATAACAAGGCTGCAAATCAAATATGCTAATGAGTGTGTTTTCTTAGGATTAAAGTATTAGCAAAACATCTGCAATATCTAGCCAGTATCAAAACGAAGCTCTTTGTTAAAAATTATTCTGCATTGTGTGTGTCTGCTAACCCTTACTGTTAAAGCTCTATGAAATTAAGTCTGAATGGGTACAGGGGAGTCATTTTTTAAGCCACCTAAATGGCTAATTTCCTAGCATAGTTCTTGTAGAGAAGATATGCTAATTTAATAACTGTGAATACCTTTGAATAAGAAAAATATTATTTGGATGGTGTAGATCCACTCAGTGATCCACTAAGTACCAACAGTATATTTTAATCTCCATAATTCAAACTTTCGAATGTAAACAATGTCAATCTGAGTGTGGCTAATTGCAGAGAAAGTTATTGGGTGTGTTTTTATTATTACAATAGTTTGAAAATCACACTTAAGAAACTCTTTGGCAATTTATCTGGTTAACCAGCATCTAATATTGTAGAAATTCAGTCTAAAAAAAAGCAGCCACACAGCTGCTCACTGTCTGAGGTGTTTGGTGTGTTCTCCTTGTGTCAGCATGGGTTTCCTCTGTGGGCCAGTATCCCACTACAATTCAAAAAACACATATCGGTGGGTGTATTGGCTGTGTGAAATTGTCCACAGGTTTGGGTGTGTGAGTGATTGGGTGAATTTGTAGTGCAGTGTGATTGACTGGTGTCCTGTCCAGGAGGTATTCCTGCATTATGGCCAATATTTCAGGGTAGGCTCTGGAGCCACCGTGGCACTGATCAGGATAAAATGGTTACAAAATGTTACATATGATGATGTATTTTAAAGGTGGGAGGAGCTTTTTAAAGCCAGATTGCCAATATAATAGGATGGACTGTATTGTTGTGTATTGACTGAACCTCCAAATCTTTTGAAATGATGCAAAGACTTATTTTTACCAGTGAAATAAGAATTTCAAGTTAATTAAAAGAACTCAGTACATAAATCAGTACTTCAGTTTCATATTAATAAATATTTAGTTACCAATATTGCTTGCAAATTATTGTTGCCTTCTTTTTTTTTTCCTTTTCAATGTGAAAGGATGACTAGCATGATTAACCAGACTATCTGGCCAGGACACACCTTCTGAGATGCCAGTGTATATTGTTTTGGTGTTCATTGCTGTCAGTGGACCAGCCATTTCCATGGAGGTCCTAGCTGTTGTATCACTCTCTGAAAATCTATTAGCATTAGCATGATGTAAATGTTCCTCTACAGCGAACTGTATCTCATATGGGAGAATCAAGCATTTGAAGCAAATCATATGCAACTAGTCTCACTTTGTTCGCCACTCGTAATCATCAAAAGGCGCTTGTCCTACTTTCCACATGGCTTATATCAGTAGTCACAAACCGCACCCCCCCTTCAAATGAGTAAGCTAATCTCTATTGAACCTTTAATCAAGGCTGTAAACTGTGGGTAGGTTCTTGGAATATTCAGAACACACAGAGTGGCGTGATCATAGCCACGGTATGAGGGGTCATTTGCCCACACCAATCAGTGGCTCATCCTCTCAGCTACACGCACTTCAAATCACCAAGCGCTACGCTGAAATCCCTGATAAAACTCTCTATGCCTTAGGAGCGTGGATTAAGTGTCTTTAACCAGAGCCAAACAAAAGAATAGGATTTTGAGAGAGACCAGCTGGTGGTGACTCCGCAAGGTGCCAACATGATGATTTTCACAGTGTCAGAAAATAACCCCTGTGCACCCACGTGCCACCATCTGTCAGGTGGTCATAGCCTACGTGTTTGCTTTCTCTCCAACTCGGAGGCTGATCAGTAGGGCTGCTCAGAACTCAAAGCCAAAGCCCGACCTTGAATTTCAAAGTGGGTTTATGTCTTTACAAGACAATGGTTGGGCTCCTGAGTGGTGCAGTGGTCAAAGCGTTGGCAGCATCATTAGGAGATTGCTAAGTCAATCCTTGGTGATACCTTATCCATCCGAGACTAGGAGTCCCAGACAACACAACTGGCCTTGTTCTCTTTGGGTGGGTGTATGATGGCCCCCCTCTCCTCTATCTCTCTGGTGAACATGACAGATGGTGTGACAGATCTGGGCAGTCCATGTTCTCATCTGCTGTTGTAAGATGTTCAGTTGTACTGCAATATTTGCAGTTTGAAAAGAAGCAGTGGATTGTCCTCACATATCTTGTAGAAATCTCATTCTTGCTCCTCCTGAGGCTGAGGGCTTTGTGTGCTTTTGAATGGTGGAATTGGTGAAGACCTATAATTTGTTTGAAAATTCAACAAAAACATGGGGATAAAATTAAATAGATAAATAACTAAAAAAACAATGACAACCCTACAAGGTTAAATGGGCACTACAACCAAAATGAAAAGCAAAACCATTGCTGCATCTGTTGTGAACAAGTCTTCAAACTTCATAGCAATCTCGAGATTGAGATTTTGAGGTTTAAAGACCAGGGAAACCCCATGATGATGTATTTTGAAGGTGGGAGAAGCTTTTTAAAGCCAGATGGACTGTATTGTTTTGTATTGACTGAAACTCCTAATTTAGATTTTATTCTTGGATATGAATGAACACTTAATTACATTTCATTGCCTTAATAACTTACATATTTTGAAAATTGATTTGTTTTATTCGGGCCTGTGTAAGTGTTAAGTGGTCTTACATACGAAAATCCATATTTCCTTTATACAATTATTATTGACATAAATGGTCATTAAAGGCTCATTCAAGCCTAAAACTAGCAGTTACTGTGTTGCCATTCTGTATAATGTTCTGTAGCTTATCATTGACATTGTCAGCTTCATCAGCCTTCTTCAACAGCTTCAGCTTTCTTACACTGCACAAATATATAAAACAACCACACAGATTCTCTTTAGCACTGGAAGATTCCTACTGCATTCACCAGCCATTGGGGAAAAATAAATAAACCAGACTAATCTCATGTCTCCACCTGAAATCCTTGTAGTTCTACACCTTCGAGATACATCATCTGAATGGGAATTCCCAGCCTTTACACTGGAAAGTATCACTCTTGTAACTAAAGTGGCATTGCTGGGGGAGGTGTGTAGGCATGTTTACAACAGATGTACAAATTGTTCCATTTGTCATTGTGTCTAGAGTCAGTGGTGTCTCCTGCCAAATCCCTCAGGGTGGCAATAGTTGTTATGATGGCTAAGGTGAGTTGTTCAAAGAGTAAATTAAGAGCTAGCCATCTAGAGAACTGACAAATTGCCTTTAACAAATAATTCAGGAAACTACCTTGACAATGTTATGTAACACTTAAGTGTTTTATTTTCCATGACCACCTCATGTAACAATGCCACCATACAGCTTTATTTATGTACGTACTGTACAGGTAGGAGTTCATTATAAAGGTCTCCTTTAATCAAGCTGCTTTACCCCTACAATGACTGATCAATCCAAAAAGAGCATTGTGATATTAACAGTAGCCAAACCGAACAGATTGTTTGCTGCTACAATATTCCCTGGTATGACTGACATTAATCATTGCCCTAGTCACTATATAGTGCACTACATAGCGGGGAATGTACGGAATACAGTACAGGACCATTTGGAACAAGCCTCAGGTTACTTATGAGGAAAGCATGTTGGGGCGGAGCGGGGTGGGCCAGAAACCTATTAAGAATGAATGGAAGGTTCTGCAGCTATGTAAATAGAACCTTAATGTGACAGTCAAAGTGGATAGTCTGGGGGCATTTTCCACTGCGATACTAAAATGTGGGACAAACCATCTGGTAAATCTTGGTTAACACTGTGGTAGAATGAGAGAGAAAAAATTCCTCCCTTTCCCTTTTGGTGATGCGTCACTCCATTCGTCCTAATGAACAAATAACCCATGTCCAGAGTGCCACTTTAAGTCCATTTCAGAGCTCTCATTATCACCCTTGGCCAGTTAATGCAACCTTGAGCAATGAACATTTGCCAAATTTTAGGACACACTCAGGAAGTATTAGGTCTAATTAATGATGTTTCTGTTTGCTCTGAATCTCTGTCTGGAGATGGAAATTAGGATGCTGATGATTGAAGTGATCAGGGCATGCAGTCTGCTGTTTACTTCTGGCCACAACACATGCCCGTATAAATAGCATGTGTTTTATTCTCAAAACGAACACAGGGGGAGCCCAAGGACTCGGAGGCAAAACACATAGCTGGCTCAAAATAGCCTTGAGTAAGGGGAAGCGATGAAGAGTGATGTTTGCTGCTGTGGTCACTTTGCTCTTTGTATGTTTTTGTTCTTCAGCTTTGCTTGTCCTTCAAGCGTGACCCTCAGTTGCTGGTGGAAAATAAGCTGTTTTATTGTTTTTCATGGCTATTTGTTGAGAAGCTGTCATGTGTTCAGCTGTGGGGGCTGTGGAGTGGGATAGAGATGCTTTAGCATGCTGCTTTGAAGTGTGTGATGTTTGAAGAATGTGCTGTATTCCTATATTCCATATCATTCTACCAGATATAGAACATGACCCACATTGCCTGGGCGCAAGCTACTCCCACTAGCATGCGTGAGTGATGCACGCTGGTCGTCCAAATGGTATAAAGTACAATGTTTAGCACCGGTTGTTAGATTTATAAGTCATGTTCGTGCTACATGCACAATGCATCATTTCATAGCAACAGCTGAATCATGCTTAAAATCCCACTCCTAATTTTTACATAAGCATCATACATTTTATAGAAGCCACTAAAGCACAAGTCCAATTTCCAGAGTTCATCAAGTTGGGAAGCTGTGCCAAATATAAATAATCACAAAATACAATGCTGTGCAAATAAATTGTACAAAGACAATATTTCAAATGTTGAAACTGAGAAAGGCGCAAAACAATAAACAGAGGCAAAATAAAAAAGGCACACAAAACTGAAAAAAGACATTTTAAAATGGCTTTAAGATGCTGGGTCTTTCAGGATTAAAGATAGGGAAGGGTTCACCACTCTGTGAAAAAGTGAAACAACTTAAAATAAAATAAATTTTTAAATGCATCCACAAATGCAAAGATGAATTCATATATAAGCAGGATCCTGAAATGCTGACGCCTTCTTTGTGCCTAATCTCATTTAAGATGAACTGAGGTGAAGTAGAAAAGTGTCATGTGGTCTGACAAAATTTGGAAGTTATGAATACCCCATACATAGCAACCATCTGGCTTTTTATAAGTGCTCAGTTCAAAATCCAGTATTCATGAAGGCACTGTTAATACTGAATAATATAATGCCATCAAGATTTTTTCTTTTTTTATGGGAAGGCCTTAGTAAGAAAAGGGCTCCTTAGTAAATGAGCCCGGGTGCTACATTAGTTCAGACATGTCACCAAAACAATGATTGTATTGGGAATGAGAAAACATTTCACTTTCAAATAGCAACTTTACAGAAAGTTGCTGAAAGAAGAGGTAATGCAACACATTGGTAAACAACTTTTTTATATACAGTTTGTCTTTGTACTATATTCAACTAAATATGGACTTTAAAAAATTGGCATATCATTAAATTTTGTTCATAATTTACAATGTTCATGGCATCCCAATGTTTTTTGGAAATGGGGTTTATACATAAAGGGGACATAATGAAAAACTCGCTTATAAAGTGCACTAGAGCAAAAATGTGTTTATGTGGAACCTACCAACACACAAACTATGAAACAAGACCACCTAATCAGTTTTTTTTTTGTGCAGAGGCTTTAGAACGGTCATACCCCAATCACAGCACTGGATGCGTGTTTATATGAGAGTGCACAAGACCAAAGTAACTCACTCCTGGCCTCTCACTCTGAACTGAGTAGTGCCTCATTCTTATTTAAAGGGACAGGCGCTGAAACCGGTCGTTCTGAACAGGGCTGCTGTGTTGTTTGAGCCATGTCACAGATGTTTCATTAAGACCCCATGGAACTGTATTCACATGAAATAATCCCCTTAAAATTTGTTCAGCCATCTTGACGACCCAGTAATTTCTAGTCATAAAAACTAGCCTCCTATTTCTTTAAAAAGCAATAGACTACAATACTACAAACATATTTGAGTTCACTTGTACAATCTGCTAAATCTTGTAGCATCTGACTAAAAAAAACCCAAAAGACTTGTTTAAAAACATGGGTGATTTAGTTATCTGCTGTGAACATAGAATTGAGCAGCAGTTGATCTCCTTCAAGCGTGTTGAGCTGTCCAGGGATGTAATGTTAACCTCTGCTTGACAAAGGAGCAAGTGTGCAGACGTAGCTTAATTACCGGAAAAGTGGGCTTGGGACAAAATTCCCCAGGGCCAAACAAGAAATATGAGGATGAAGGAACAGCACTTTCTCCTCTCTCATCATCCATGGCTGAAGTGCCCTTGTTTGAGGCATCTACACCGTCGAGTTTGTGTATATTCATTGCCCCTTATCACCAACGTGTGCACTCATTGACATGGAGAGTACAAATGTGGTTTTTACTGTTGGCTTCTCAAGTCTTGGTAGAAGTAAATGCATGCTTTGACTGTCCCAGCTTGGTAGCAAATGGCTGGAAATGGACACTGACAAGAAAACGAGAGAAAAAACAAAGAAATCATTACTGAAATTAATTTCTCTCCTGTAAATTTACATAATTTGACAACTCTGATTTGTGCGCTACAGTCTTGTGTAGAATGGGATATTTGTCGCTGTTCTGTAAAGCTTGTCCAACCTTTCAAATCCTGCTTCAGAAGAGCACATTTCTGGGTGGAGTATGGATATAATCTGGGCCAAACAACTACTGGGCCAAACCTGTGTTATTTTTCACTTTGATCTTTACTGGATGGTTGGGGTGGAGCTTGGTGGTACTTTTGTTCAAGCTGCAGCTCAGGGGATATGGCTTTTTATTTGGGATTCAACGCCAAGCCTCTTGCTCACCCATTTGAAACCGATGCTAGAATCTCCGAGGCATGACGTCCTCTCTCTCTGCTTTCCCACAGATTTCCACTTAATCTCCCCTGCAGCACCCTTGGCCAGTAGTCCATCCTCCTTCGTCTTTGGTGTTTGGGCCTGATCAATGCTAGCCTCCTGCCGTGGGCAAGGAGCACGCATTAATTAAAGGCCCTCCGACTCGTTACTCAAGCCATGCCGATCCACTGACTCTGCACTTGTAATTCTGCCTGGGCAGGGCCGGGAGGTTAATGGGAGTGGATGTGCCCAGGTCTGCTGCCTCTGACTCTGACTGATGACTCGGGGGCTGGACGTGAGGGCAGTGACTGACAGTGATTGGATTAGGACGGGGCTTGATTGACAGGTCTCGGCTTGGCTCGTGAGGGCTGGGTAATGTATGATGGAAATGGGACAGCTACTGGACTTGGAGACAGGGACAAGGTCAGTTGATCATAGACACAGGAGATAGATTGCAGTAGGTGTGCTATGACCTCTGAATGGCCATGACAGGCTAAGGACCATACAAGTACATAAAAAAGGCCAAGGCTATGGGGTCATAACATTATAACCTGATATGAATATGGTTGCTATGCTTATGTTCTGTCTTCACAATGTAAAATGGTTGCCTAATATATTTGTCATCACTACTACCCAAGGGTCCTGCTCATGTTTTAGCTGGTTAGCATGTTTGTGAATCAGATGGCATTGCATGTCTGTTCACTTTAAATAATGAATGAATAAATCTCACATGACTCACACAAAATCCAAAATATCTTTCCTACCACCCATTTACTCAAATATTCTGTTTTTTATGGTCATTGGCCCTTTAAAGGTTTAATATTGTACACCTTTTCTGCAAGTGAACACAGTTATTGTATCTTAATGAAACATCTGTGATATGCTTTGGTCAAAATATCACAAGGATCAAACACCACAGCAACATTCTACACAGTCTAAACAGCCCTGTTAGAAATAGCCACTTTCAGTGTCTGTTCCTTTAAACGAGAATCAGCCACTGCTCACCCCACCCACAAATGTGCAGCAGCAGCTCTCATTTTTGCCAGGTTTGTAAGGTTTACACAGCTTAAATTGCTGTCAAATGAATGCAGGTCCAGTGCTGTAATTGGAGAGACTGAGAAGAGTGGGTGGGACAGTTTTAAAGTCTCCATACTTGACGTCACAAGCAGACCAAATTAGAGCCAATTGTTTAATCCACTGTTTTTTAAAGTATGCAGCTGATTGGGTGGTCTATTTTCACAGTGTGTGGGTCGGTAGGCTCTGGGTACACCCATTAAAGCAGCTATATGTAATAAAAGCAATCATGTTCCTTCTAAAGTGATTATTTAAAGGAACACTAAGTAAGATCTGGGGTATTTGCCCCTGGAGCTCCCCCTAGTGTAGTTCATATTTACAGCACTCTACTGAAATCAGTATGAAGGTGGAGGGAGGGGTGGGTACCTACTCTCCTCCAAAAGTTACACAGTGCAATTTCTGCAGTGCAGAGTAGCAATGACAGAGCCTCTAGTCTATCTATTGCAGGTCAGTGAAGCATCACAATGAAATTACAGGCTGTAATTTTAAGCTAAAAATCTTACCTAGTGTTCCTTTAAGGTGGAAGGGAAAAGCAATTAGGAAGATCAATAAGAATCATGAGCCTCGACTAGTGAAACATTTAAGGTGGAAATACAGAAAAATTCAAAATGCATGAACTCTTTATTACAGATTGCTCCTTTAATGTGCATATGCACTGAACAAGTGATTTTACAATAAGATGTCCCCTTTAAAGGAGCACTATGTAATAGTTTTGTCTTAAAGTAACAGCTTCAAAATTATTGTGATGTTTTTATGAGTTGTAATAAGGAGAACAGAGCCTCTGTCATTGCTACTTTGGGATTAGCACTGAAGAAATTGCAACTACCTCCGCTCCAGATTGAAATCAGTACAGTGCTGTAAAAACAAACACTAGGACGAGTCCCAAGATCAAAAAACTGAAACCTTACCTAGTGTTTCTTTAAGGACAGAGACTGCTAGAGTTGGGGCACCTACAGTTCAGAGAGTACACCCTGCTGGAGGTGTGTCTTCTGCAGGGCACCCCCTATTTCCTCTCAGAGTCTGAAAAAAATTATATCTATGCTAATTAATTGACTTTGCTATGCCATGGCCCCTGCTGTAGAATGTGTAATGCAAATTCCAAGGTTTATTTTTGGCTCGTCCTTTATCTACCAAGCTCTCCTTACTGTCCTCTGGCTTTGAACCTGGACTGTCCCTGTGTCCCCTGCTGTGCTGACCGCCACTCCAGCCACTCCTATATCTCGATCTGTTTATCCTCTTAGCGTCTGGTATGGTGCAGGCTTAAGAAGAGAGAGAACGTGGCCAGCAACCAGTGGTGTTAAAATCCTGCCACCTCCCATGCTATCTAACCTCTAAACGCGGGAGATGTCGGATCTGAAATAACTACATATGCCGTCCTTATCTGCTGTCTCCTCGCTTGGCCTCTATCTCTCTGTCAGAGTGTGCGTCTCGCTGTGGATTCTCCCCTCTCTCTTTTCCCCTATCACTCCCTGGCTTCTCCTCTCTTATTTTATGGCCTAGGCTCTGATTTTCTGTCTGGTTTTGCCCCTCCCCACCCACCTCTCTGTCTCTCTCTCTGTCCTGCGCTCTCTCTCTCTCTGAGGACTGATCTCCTCTCATTACGGTGATGGTGATGATTCAGTTCACTGGTGCCTTGTCCCCAGTGCCTCTCCAAGGCCTTTTTCAGCAGTCTGCTCATGGACTGTTTTCGCTCTTCAAGGGCACCCTAGTTGCGTGAGGCTTGGCCGTTAATCTCGTCTCTCTCACACACAAATACACACACACACCCACAAGCCGAGAAAGGGTCGACATACCCTTTAATGCACTGACCACTGCCTCTACCCATGACCCCAGTGTCGCTGACTTGAACCTCTGTTCTTTACTTAACAATGATGTTAGATCTCCGCTGCCCACTTTGATTTCACACTTGACCCTTCGTCATAACCTTTGGCTGTTGTCATGGTAATTTGGCTTGCCAACAGCATTCGGACATTACAGACAACTGTAGTTCTGTGTTTGTGAAATTGCAACAGTGCGTTGAGGAGTTAATATCATGGAAAAACAAAATGTCCTTCCATGTGGACAATCTGGAGTCAATACTGTTCACATATGGAAACTAAACGGCATAAAAGAGCCTATTTGGAAGTGAATTTTTTTGTGATGTCACAAAGATTTCAGTTTGTTTACATACTCTACATTTATCAATTCTTCTGTCTACACCAACAGCGTCTAGGCTACTCTGAAGGGTGCATGATAAAACAAAAACAAAACAACAAAAAAAAAACTTTTTAGTGCATTAGCACTATTAACCATTTGGAGACTTGGAGCTCCTACCAACCCAATATATATCTCAGACAGAACAATCACTGCACTGGACCTGCATTGATAAGAGAGAGAACAGAAACCAGGTTAAAGGTGATGTTCATGACTGTAATAAAAAAACCTATAAAACTTATTTTATTTTATGATTATGATTGCAAGATCTCAGATCTGTTTCCGTGCTCAAAACTGGTCCAATGTGTTTACGAAGCTCCAAAATGTCTCAGTCTGGTATGATAGGCTCTCTCTCTTACTTACTTTCTCTCTCTCTCTCTCTCTCTCTCTCTCTCTCTCTCTCTGGCAGTGAATAGGCATCTGGAGTTTTTAGAAAATTAAGAGACCTCCAAATGTTGAAAAGTACGAGCTGTGATGAGGATTTTGCTCTATACCAGCTCCATAGGTGTGGAATATTAAATTATTTTTGCTGTTTCAGATTAGGCGTCACGGTGGCGCAACAGGTAGTGTCGCAGTCACACAGCTCCAGGTTTCCTCCGGGTGACTGTTTGTGAGGAGTGTGGTGTGTTCTCTCTGTGTCTGTGTGGGTTTCCTCTGGGTGACTGTCTGTGAGGAGTGTGGTGTGTTCTCTCTGTGTCTGTGTGGGTTTCCTCCGGGTGCTCCGGTTTCCTCCCACTGTCCAAAAACACAAATTGGTAAGTGGATTGGCGGCTCAAAAGTGTCTGTAGGTGTGAGTGAGTGTGTGTTGCCCTGCAAAGGACTGGCGCCCCCTCCAGGGTGTATTCCCGCCTTGCGTCCAGTGATTCCAGTTAGGCTCTGGATCCACCGCAACCCTGAACTGGATAAGCGGTTACAGATGGATGGATGTTTCAGATTACTTGGTAATGGCTTCAAATTCAGGAGTAAACACAGACCGAAAATGTTCTGTTATGTACAAACAAGACTTGATCTTCTCCTCAAAAATACTGTTCCACATTAAAAGATGCAGAACCTCTGAATGTAAACTGGGCACTCTGGACAGGGCTGTTTGGATTAAGAACATTGCTGTGTTGTTTAATCCTCTTAGTATTTTGATGTATTTTTGGATCATAGGAGGAAACCGGAGCACCCGGAGGAAACCCACGCGGACATGGGAACACACCGAACATCTCACAGTCACCTAGAGCAGGACTCAAACCCACACTCTTCAGGTCCCTGGAGCTGTGTGACTGCGACACCTACCTGCTGCACCACCGTACCACCCACATCCCCTTTAAAGTAGATATAGGAAGAGTGCTGTGAGAAATCTAACTCGGATTCAAACAGTCCAGCTCAGCTGAAATATATTTCATCACTCCAGAGAACATGCCTTCGCAGCCCAATCTGAGGAAAGCATTAGGTTACTGTTAAATGCATATACACTATCATTAATGAAACACATTGGATAGCACCAGCACATTTTGTTAAAGCCACTTTCCACTCGTAAATGGGAGTCATGGAACAAAGATTGATTTACATGACAACATTTCTGCCACAGAGTTAAGCATTGTCCTCACAGATCCAGAAATTTTCAAAAACAGAAATATCCAATTATATCCAACGTATCCAATTCAGGGTCACAGTGGGTCTGGAGCCTATCCAGAATCACTATCAGTGTGTTTTTTTTGGACTGTGGGAGGAAACCCACACAGACATGGGGAGAACACACCTCACAGTTTTTGCATGGACAGGAGGCCAAAATGCAGACAACAACCTTCGTTTTTTTTTAAATATCTGGATCCATGTGGATGGGCTCATAGAGTTATGTCACACAGCCTCCCAGTGCCTTCAGCCTTTAAATCCATGCTGGGATTGGAATAGTTTCTCAGGGGTCGGTGGTAATGAAACATTTTACTCAACCCTTCAGCGATAAAATGGCAGCATTGGGACTGTATTAAAATTAAACCCTGTAGCCCCCTGCAGATTGGGGGTTTTGGTGTGTTTAAATACAATTAGATAAATTAATATATACAATGACCGATCACTGGCTTATAATTATATCTAAACTCTTTGTTCATTTTATGAACTCCACTGACCAAACAGGGGAACTGTGTAGTTCTGCAATTACAGACTCAAGTTCATCTATTTCTCTGTTTCTTCTTATGCCCATTTTAACCTGTTCTTAAATAGTTAAGACCTTCACAGGACCAGCAGAGCAGGTTTGATTTGTGGTGGTGGTGGTGTTAGTTTATTTTGTGCTGATGCGAGTGGATCAGACACAGCAGTGATGCTGGAGTTTTTAAAGCCCTCAGTGTCTGGACTGAGAATAGTCCACCAACCAAAAACATCCAGCCGACAGCGTCCTGTGTCACTGATGAAGGACTAGAGGACGACCAACACACACTGTGCAGTGACAGATGAGCTACTCTCTCTGACTTTACATCTACAAGGTGGACCAATGAGGGAGGTGTGTCTCACAGAGTGGAGAGTGAGTGGACACAGGGTTTAAAAACTCCAACAGCACTGCTCTGTCTGATCCATGAGTCACAGTCTGTGAGGGGTTCTGTGAGATGTGTTCTCCCTGTGTCTGCATGGTTTCCTTTGGGTACTTCAGTTTCCACCCACAACGCAAAAACAGAGGTTGGTATGTGGATTGGCAGTATGAAATATTTCCCGTAGTTGTGAGTGTGTGATGGCCTGTGCTGTCCAGGGTGTGCCACTGCCTTGCACCCAATGATTCCAGGTAGGCTCTGGCCCTACCCTGACCCTGAAACAGATGAAGCGGATACCAAACATTAATGAAGTTATGAATGGAATTAGTGAATTATTTCATATATACCACTGGTAAATGTTTATTCTTTGCATGTTTTAAAGATTACCATGCATTTTTATATCCTTAAAAAAGAGTGGACACTGACACTAGATGAGTGATTGAGTTAGGGTGAATCCCATTTCTTTATTTTACCCCCCACCCTGGTTTTTGAGTGTTATCCTGCCCCTTGAAACTGAGTAACAAGTTCATTCATTCATTCATTATCTGTAACCGCTTATCCAATTCAGGGTCGTGGTGGGTCCAGAGCCTACCTGGAATCATTGGGCGCAAGGCGGGAATACACCCTGGAGGGGGCGCCAGTCCTTCACAGGGCATGAGTAACAAGTTGTAGTGGTAAAAACCCTTCAAGAGCCTGATAAGTGATCAGAACAAACACACATATGCCAAAAAATAAAAATAACAACAGTGCTGCAGAGATACAGAGCTTGTGGGAATCAACATAGTTAAGTTTAGGGCATCATAAGCTTTCAAAAGTGTTTCACTGTCCTATATTATCACCCACTCCTAACTCTGCGTGATATTAAACTGAATTCAGCTGCTTATTCTGCATTTTGTGTTTGAAACCTCCATTTCCACCTTAAATCCTGTGGTAGACACATGGGCTAGAATGTAATTTATTCAGCATCATATCATTGGCTACATATCATTGGCTACATATCACTACTGATATTTAAGGGACATGAACTGAAAGTACATGAAACTAAGATAATACAGTGTTTGTAAAGGAGACAATACTGACAGTAGTCGCTTGTGCCGCCATGTTGCCGGTGATTCACAAAGCATTCATATGCTGCATTCAAGGAAAAAATTAGTTCCCCATCAGAAGGTACTACATGAACACACTCTGATGTTGGAAGCTGAGGTCAGATACTTCGATATTTTCAACAGAGCACAAACTGTCCGAGCTGTGACATAAACACAATTTTCAAAATGGCGGAACAGTTCAACTACGAAATATGAAATAATAATGGACAATTTGCACTTAGGTTTTGGACGTAGTTTTTAAAAATCTACAATGAACTACAATGAATACATGTTCTTTTGCTGTATTTATGTTCAGAAACACCTAAAATCAACATGACATAACAAAAAATGTTGAGAGCATCCATGTTTTTTAAAACTTTCCACACAAACCACATGAACATGACCAAGGGAGAATGAGTTGGACCTTGGAGGAAACTACCACCAATAGCCCTTCGTTTGAAGCATGCCCCTGTAAAATCTCAGTTTCAGTGGGCCCTCTCCCTCTGCTCTACCTACTTTTCCCAGCAAGAATTGAGACACCCCTACCCCTAGGGATAACTGAGGGTTAAGGCTAAGGGGTGAAATGGGATTCACCAATAAACCAATTAGGTACTTGGTATCTGAAACGGTATTGTAATTTACTACAACATTACAACAATTGTTCAGAGTGTGAAATGGTACCCCTGCTCCGAAGAACAGTTTCCAGTATTCCTACACCACTGCCATCATTACGCCTGACAGTGACCTTTCAGGCTGCCTCCAGCTGGTCTGTAGCGACTACAGATACTTCCTATTTCCTCCTGTTATCCTTAGGGCTAACATGGTGTTTTGTTTTTTTCATGCTGTTCATCTTGTTATATGCTCCACAGATCTGTACAATAGTGAAAAGAATATCTGATTTGTGTTTTGTAGACTGAAATATGTAAAATACAAAAAATGTATGATATTAAGGATGTCTCTTGTCATGTGGCTTGGAGAAACAGCTTCTCCACCTAATACAAGCCTGGTAAAAACACAGTTTTTAAAAACATTCCTCATCCCAGATTGAATTTGAGCTGGTATGTGTGTCCAAGTCCAACTGACATCTTTCTAAGTGATAGACACTGAATGGTATGGGTTTTCATTTACATATGGATTTGATGACACTTCTTCACTTGCCGTTTAGAAACCTGAGTGATAATTTGTCTCCAAGTGTGGTGGGACTCAGCTGGTGGTTCAAAGTAATAGTAATAAGGAGTCCAAGCTCATATGCCTTGGTGGATATATTCCCAGACAGCAAGGGGTTACTCTATGTATAAAAACGAGGATGTTTTATCAGTCATATCTTTATACAGAAATAGAAATATAGAAAATATGGGTCCATAAATGACTGGTTCCCAGCAATGGCCTGTTCCTTTATGAAGTATATACATTTTCTCTGTGATAAAATATGTTTCTCATTTAAGAAACATTAAAAAAAAACATCACAGTTAAAATGAAATTTAAAATGTAATGTAATCATAATTATGAGTTCATTCATTATCTGTAACCGCTTATCCAATTCAGGGTCGCGGTGGGTCCAGAGCCTACCTGGAATCATTGAGCGCAAGGCGGGAATACATCCTGGAGGGGGCGCAAGTCCTTCACAGGGCAACACAGAAACACACACACACACACTTTTGAGTTGCCAATCCACCTACCAATGTGTGTGTTTTTGGACTGTGGGAGGAAACCGGAGCACCCGGAGGAAACCCACGCGGACACGGGGAGAACACCAAACTCCTCACAGACAGTCACCCGGAGCGGGAATCGAACCCCCAACCTCCAGGCCTCTGGAGCTGTGTGACTGCGACACTACCTGCTGCGCCACTCATTATGAGTTTTCTGGTGTAAATGAGTCACTTGAATGTCATGTCATTACAGTGATTCAGATTTGTAGTTTAGTACAGAATATTGCAGGCTTTCAATGATCAAAAGCTTTCAATGATCTAAACTATTTTAAAAGGTGTATTAAAAAGATAATACATGTTTAGATATTAAATATTAATGATTGTTTATGTATTAAAGTTCAACAACCTAGTTGCATGTTTATGGATATATTGGTGAACTGTTTACACCCCCATCCCCACCCCTACACTTTCCACCCTGTGTTTGCCCCATGGTGCCATCTTGCTTCAAGTGTGCTCTTTTTGGAATCCTAAGTATGGTCACATGGTTTCTCCCTGCTCAAACTGTTTTCCACATGTACACCACAAAAATTTCCTCTTTTTTATTGTCTTCCAGAATTTACTTGTACTGTTTTCTATTAACTTTGTAAATCATGGCCGTTTTGGTGACCACTATTAGTCCACGGTTTTAAAGCAGCAGCTTTTGTTGACTTGTGGTTAAATTTAACACCTATGATGGTGGGTAACTGCAGTTGCCTCTGGTTTGTTTATATTTAGAAGCTCTGTGTCTTTAAAGGTGAAATGGTATGTTTGAAGAGAAAAATGACTGTTGTTTGCACATGGCTGAAATTTTACTTCATAATTCACTGTTTGAATTACCATAGAAACTCAGGTATCTTGAGTTGTTTAGCTTTTAGCACTTTCTTCTTCTTTTTTTACTTGTTAGTGACACTGGGGCTTACTAAACACATTAGACTGGTTTCCAGCAGGCAAACAGACCAGAGAAGTAGCAAATGGTGAGGAAATATTTTGAGTTTTAGTGATTTTTGTTATAAAAGAAAGAATAAGAATTTGGAAAGAACTGATGTTGGTGTTTGGTAATCAGTGAGCATTGTGTGGAGTTTGTTTTGCAAATGAGGGTCAGTATTAGAGATTGATATGTTCAGATTAATGTCACAAATAAGCCAAATCATAATGTGAACCACCAAATAGAACAATCAGATATGTTGAATAAATAAGTGCAAAGATGACATTTGTGCCAGGTTTAAATGGAACGTCTATGATTATGGTAAAATGCTGCTCTCTCTGGTTTGTTTACATTCAGAGGTACCATGTCTTTTAAGTTGGAATGGTGTGTTTGAGGGAAGGCAAAATGACTGTTGTTTGTATGTGACTGAAGTTTAACTTGTCTGTAGGTTTTATTCAATGTATGAATTATCACAGAAACCCATTTGTAACACAAGTTGTTTAGTATAGAAGTGTCTGTGTTTGCTTTCAGTCTGTGTTTGCTTTCATGCAGTTAGCAATCTCCTGAATTTAGAGTCAGTTCCATCTACAGCAAAAATAAGGCAATACTACCCATTTATGGAGCAGGAATAGGGCAATATCCTCAACATGGTTCATGCTTTTCAACAGTTGGAGGGCTCTTCGTTGTCTATAAACCTCCAAAATGCTGTTTTTCTGTCATGAGCAGCGAGAGAGAGAGAGAGAGAAAGAGAAAGCCTAGCATACCAGACTGAAACACTCTCTTTTGTTGGTTTTTACCCATTTACAACTTTATACAATTTTATACAAATTTTTTTTGTTAAATTCATGAATGTCACCTTTAAATCCCCTTTACTGTTTACTTCATCTTAGTCATATTTTATAGTTTCCAGTGCATCGATTTTAGCAAAGACAGCAGCATCCATTCAAGTATGCCACATGGGTATTCTGTCCCAGAAACATGCCCCGGGTTCAGACCTCGCATCCTATAGGTCTGCACCTTGTATATGTCATCATAAGTGTGAACTTTGAGAAGGACCATAGGGCTTAGGGTGTGATTTGGGACTGGGCTAGAGAGTGACCTATCTCCAAATGACAGAGTTGACAACTACGTAACGGACAGAAAAACTGGCCTACTGACCTCTAGCTCACTTTAGAGAATGGAATATAGATGTAGTATAATCGTTTGTGTTATATATTAGCTTGTGGCATACGTTAGCTTGTCCCAGGCTTCAGTTCACATCTAGAGTGACCTGTCTTGAAATAGCAGTTAGCTATCACATGATGTGCAAAAAAAGCTGTCCTATTGACCGCTAGTTCACTTTAGAGAATGGACTAACCATGTTGTCCTCTCACCCCAGCCATGTGCAGCTCCAAACTATCTTCACACTTTTTCTTAAGGCAGTAATTTGCTGCTATATTTGCAAAGCCTTTTTTGTTTTGTTTTAACAAACAGAAAGCAAAAGTAGAAGTTTAGCATTTTTGTGTCATAGACTACATCACAACCTTTATTTTTTAATATTTTTTAGCATGTCAGAGTAAGTCAAGTCACACAGCCAGACACAGAATATGGTTAATATTTCAGTTGCATCTTAATGGGGACAAAATATAATCTTTTTTCCACAAGTGAACACAGTTCTGGGGTCTTAATGAAATATCTAGGACATGCTTTGTTCAAAATACCACAAGGATAAAAAAAACACAGCACTATTCTCCACCTATTTAAACATCCCTTTTAAAAATGACCAGTTTCAGTGGCACAGCTCTGTTCAAAGTGTTTTCTTTTTGCCATTTTTCTATTAGTTCTCTTTCTTCCCCATTCTTGTTTTTGCCATCTTTTACTTTGTGATCTTATTTCTCTGAGCTTACTGTGTTTGTTTTACTCTGTTTAATCTCGTTTTCCGGCTCTTATATAAAGGTGGGTCCAGCATTGTAACTGCACATACTTAGAAGTTGAAGCACTAAAGTGGCTGCACACTTTTTAAGGTGGAGCATAAAATCTGAATGACTTGTTTTATTCCCTATAATCAGAGTTTGGCAGCCCACAAAAAGTGACAGAGTGGTCTTATTTTACAGTTTGTGGGTTGGTAGGTGCTCCAGATACACACATTAAAGTGCTAATGCACTGAAGACAGATATTTTCATAATGTATCCTATTTATGTCAAGTCCCACATTCTGTCTTGATAGTTCTAATGACTTTAGAATGCATTTATCACATATTTTAATGCCATTTCCTCATATAATACCAACCAAAATAATGGGAATACACTGGAATTTCAAAACTGTGCTGCAACAAAAACAGACCCATATGCATCAATGTCTAGAGCTGCCAATTTAATAAACTTTGTGTTCAATCAGTGTCAGTGTGTTCAATCAACATCTCAGACTTGCTCATACTGCAGCATGCCTTTCAGAACGATAGAATCAAACACGAAGATTCATTATATGATTAATCAGACTGAAATGCAAAATGAATAGTGTGGAGGCCTTATTTTCTTGCCGAGGTAGTGATCATTTCCTCACTCTTTCACACATCATGCTCCTTTTTTGCTGTCCTTCCAGCTATAATGAACCATAACCTCCACCTATGACATCCATTCTTAATCCTGGCCTTGGTTTCTCCCTTTGGGGCAGTGCTGCATTGCCTCTGTTCTCTGCAGCCACTCTTATGGTAATTCTGCTATTGCTTATTTTATATGAGCTGAACACAACTGTGCAAGGGTCAGAAAAGTCATGAATCTGTGGCGCGTATGGAATTTGGTGTATTTTTTATTTATTTCAAGCATTTAGCTTCAACTACCCCTACTGAGGATTATAAAGGTATCGGCTGTTTGTCCTATTGTTAACTCTGAGGCTTTCAGACTTTTACAACTCACTGGGTTTGTAAGCTTTCAGATCTTTCTCCAGATCCAGAAAGGAAATCCACCTTTTACTTGAGGCCAAACTCAGGTGAAAATGGCTTTATTTGCATAGGCCGTTTTACAGTACATTTCACAATTTGTCCAAAGGCTGATGTTTGAAGTTACGATGAAATGAAAATAAAACATGTTAGTATTGTTGTTTCTGGTTCTAGTTCTTATTAAGTATGGTTCATGGTTCTGTATCTTTTTGAATACAACACATTTGCTTCTACGTAAACTTTAATTAATGTATAGTGAATTTTACTCTTGTAAAATGCCCTGTGGCATGTGATAATGTACATGAAAATCTGTGGGAATGGAACACATTAATAAATAACAGTCCATCATATAATAAAAATAATTTATTCATTCATTGTCTGTAAGCGCTTATCTAGTTCAGGGTCGCAGTGGGTTCTGGGCGCAAGGCAGGACCAAACCCTGGAGGGGACGCCAGTCCTTCATGGGGCGAAACACACTCACACATTCACTCTGACATTTGACCATGGGAGGAAACCCGAGCACCCGGAGGAAACCCACGCAGACACAGGGAGAACACACCACACTCCTCACAGACAGTCACCTGGAGGAAACCCACGCAGACACAGGGAGAACACACCACACTCCTCACAGACAGTCACCTGGAGGAAACCCACGCAGACACAGGGAGAACACACCACACTCCTCACAGACAGTCACCTGGAGCGGGACTTCAACTCACAACATCCATTCATAAATACTGCTTCAGTGTAGTGGTTGAAAAATCCTATAAGTCTACATTTGATAATTTAACATGGTCATTAATAACTGCGTCACAAGCTTATGAAAATCATTGTACACTCTGTCACTGTAGAGGTACCTTTTTTCTGTCACTGGGGTTGTACTCTCAAGGATACACATGTATTCTGTAACTCTAAATAGGGAACATAACTGCACTTTCTATTCTATTATTCATTAATTCATTCACTATTTGTAAGCGTTTATCCGGTTCAGGGTCGCGGTGGTTCCAGAGCCTACCTGGAATCATTGGGCACAAGGTGGGAATACACCCTGGAGGAGGCACCAGTTCTTCACAGGGCAACATATACTCACACACACAGACACTTGAGTTGCCAATCCACCTACCAACGTGTGTTTCTGGACTGTTGGAGGAAACTCACGTGGACACAGGGAGAACACACCAAACTCCTCACAGACAGTCACCCGGAGCGGGAATCAAACCCACAACCTCCAGGACCCTGGAGCTGTGACAG